>NC_041049.1:66087252-66199752 GCF_900634775.1 Gouania willdenowi | reverse complement strand
AGACCACATTCAAATGTGGATAATTTGTTTTTACCAATTATTTATTGACTCAATAAGTATGACTGACCTTTTTGCGTTGACTTCAATTGCCTGCATGAGAGCGAATTTCAAAATGAAAATTCAAAAATTAAGTTTTTGGGATAAAATTCAAATATTTTCCAAACATCATTTAACAATGCATTGAAAATGTGTTTAGCAAAAATGTCCTAGTATGTGTTTACATTACTATTTACAGTCAAACATTTTGATGCAGAGTAGGCTGATTTTTGATGCACCGCACTCAAAACGCCTCTCACTTGTGTACACTTGTTAAAATCACTACCTCTCTGTTGTTCGTGAACAGATTTGGTAGATATAATCTATGGATGTGTACGCATCGACGCTAGGAGCCCGATTGTCGATTTGGGGCCCCAGGGGGACCCTTAAAAGAAGAAGAAAAAAAAAAAAAAGTCGATCTGTCATTTATTTGTGAGTCAAATATTACTACGGTTGGTGTTACCGAATCATTGGCACAAACCAATATATAAAAGGGGCCCGTTACGCCGTATGTGTCACGGGGGCGCCAGTCATTTTTCAAATGACAACTTCCTTAGTTCTCGCGAAATTGGAACGCAGTTTGGTTTGAATACTCTATGAATGAATATGATAAGACGCTCAGACCCTATTACCAGTCATTTCCAAATTTATGGGAACATTGCTGTGTGATATATTGTTTCAAAGGTAATTCAGTGTAGATTACAATTATGCCTTGCACAATTTGGTTAGGGGCCCGGAGCCCCACCTCCCTTTTTTGGCAATTTTCATCTGAACTTGTTCAAGTTAACTGCTATATTTGCTCATGTTTTCTGGCATGCTGAATTCATTTGAACAATTACTAATAGCTTTCTAATACTACTAATACTACTAATACTAATACTACTACTACTACTACTACTACTACTACGAGAAAACATGCATGGATCTGTAGTAAGATGGCTTATAGTGGCATCCAAATGCTGCGACAAAATGTCCAAGACCTGGATGACTCGTAACTACGCACTAAAATGTTGGCTTAGTCCTGATGTGACAACAAAATGATATTCAAACCCTGATTGGCTAAAAGCTCCAAATAGGTAAAGCCCATGTTTGAGGCTAAAATCAATTAAATATGACTCCAAAGACATTTCTGACATAAACTAGTAAAGTTCTATTATTTAGCTTTAGACCTGTCATCTAAAGTGCATTCACATGATGGGTTGGTATCTCTTCAGCGTAAAGTGACATTAGATAAAGGAGTCTTTTAGCAGTTTTTACAGAAGCAGGTTATACGTTTTTGTAATTTATTCTCAGCTTTTACATCCACCACCAGGCAACCCAGTATTATTGAGTATTATACAGTTATATATGAACAGTTGGCACGAATTCTCCTGTTGTTCGGTGGGCGTGGCTAAAGTTTTCAGTTGTTTGGAGATGTTCGAGTCCTGCAGTGAGAAGGAATCCCCATGGTTCTGCTGATAATATGCGGTGCTGCTAAAGGGATTTCCCGTAATGTGGAGTGAAGCCTGCAGGTGAGATGACTGTGGTGTGAGGTATGAGGACATTCATCTACTAAAGTATCTCTGTGTGCATCAAAAGGTCTGAGAGCAGGGATGACAAACCACATCCTTCACCGCGTACAGCCTGCAGCTGCACTCAGCACTAACAGCACCGCTTCATGCTGGTTATTTCCTCAACTGGTACTGTAAACTGGAAATGGGTATGATTACCACTCGCTCTTTACTGGATTCGTCATTAACCTGTCTGTGGTCTATGAACACGGCGTTGCACCCTAATCACATGACTGAGGAAATAATGTACAGGTGCTGGTCATGAAATTAGAATATCATGAAAAAGAATAATCATCAACATTGAAATAAATAAACACTTGAAATATGTCAATCTGTGTGAAATGAATGTACATACATTATACAAGTTTCACTTTTTGAATGGAATTACTGAAATAAATCAACTTTTTCATGATATTCTAATTTTATGACCAGCACCTGTATGTGGATGAAATCAAAAATAACCAAATTTCCTTCAAATAGTCAAAAATGACTGTACAACTGTCCTGATGCAATGTATGAATGCATGTTTGTGGCAGTACAAAAATCGTAATATGTTTAAAAAATAAATTAATAAATATCTAGAAAATAGCATAACGTGACAAACAAGTCCTCATAAATGACCTTAGTGTTAACACATCATTAGATATACAGTAACATTTAAACATTGGACTTCTCACTTTATACACATTAAAGATAGATAATTAATTCACATTCATTCAACAGGAAAGAATAATTTCATAACACTTATGAGAACATAGACCAGGAGTGTCATTTTAGTTCAGGGGCCAAAGACGGAGCAGTTTGAACTCAAGTGGGCTACAGATTTTGTGCAGGAAAACAAGTAATTTCAACAGTATTAACAATAATAATAATTCATTTTATTTAAAAGCGCTTTTCTTTTCTTTTTAAAACAACAGCAGCAAATACAGTGATGAAAACAAAAATATAAATCAGAAAAAAGAAAGACGAAAATTGGTATGAAAAAAAACAAAAAACGTAAATATATATATATATATATTTATATATTATTGTGTCCTAGTTTGCCCTTCTACGTATACATACAATACTACATATGTAAGAAACTTACTATATCAAAGCAATAAGTGATAGATTTACATTTCCTGTGAACAATTTTGATTCAATTAAAGGAAATATTATGTAACAATTTGAGGAAAATTGAAAGATATTGTAAGAATTTTGAGTTTTTTTCAACTGTTTAACATTTAAAAACAATTGCAATCATGTGAAAACTGTGAGTCCCTGCAAATATTGTTGAGTTTCATTCGCACAATGATTCATGTTTTCTATGTCATTTTTTACTGTCTCCTGCGGGCCGAATTGGATGCTCCAAAGGGCTGGATTTGGCCCCCGGGCCTTGAGTTTGACACATGTCATATTGACAATCAACGGATTTTTGTATGGGTGCACATCATACAATCAGCGTTCACATATCATGTTGTTTGTTGTGGTCACATCAGGCTAACTGTTTGTATTTTAGTGCTTCGTGATGTGTCCCCCTATTCTTTCGATGTTAGGACGTTATTTCTAAGAAGACCATTACGTGGAAGGATTCTGATGTTGCATTTACCAGGAAAGGATCAATTTGAATTAGAAAATGCTGATGGGTGCAGCATTTGAATGCTACTATATCAACCATTTTGCTACAGATCCACACATGGCTCCCATCTGAACCAGGAAAACACCTTAAAACAGGTAAATCTATGCTACCGTCAGAACCATTGGATACCTTTAACCTCACCAAACCAGTTGGAATTACATGAATACAGCACTTCGTTGAGTAATCACTATGTCACAGTTTGTCAAACATTTCGACCTCCACAAGCGTGTGTTTGAAGTGCTTTTTATTGCATAGTGCAGCCTCTAAATAACCTCTCATCTGTTTACATAAGTATAATTACTTTTTATTTTATTTTTATTCATTGCTATCATTATTATTTTTATTTTCAATATTTTTTACTTATACATAAGCATTTGGCCCCTAATCATTCATTTGGCACCTTGTTATTCAGTTTACCTTACAACCTCCTTGTTTTCTGCGTGTGTGTGTGTGTGTGTGTGTGTGTATATATAATTATTATTACTAGTGCTGTTTTTATTTTATTTTTTCTTTATTAAGTTGCTTTTTGCCTTTCTAATTACCGCTTGGGGATAAATACAGTTTTTACTGATTCTGATTCTCATTCATACTAGTACAAGTTACATATAATAGTCTCTCAGTTGAGCTGTCTTTGTACTTTGGGTCGAGGATCCCTTTAAATATGTGAAAATCTATATATTCGTCATTAGAACCATCTTTTGTGCAGAAAATAAGGATTTAATCTAATTTTGTGTTCAAATGAATACCGACTTACATGTATAATTTCTGTATTTAATCCTTATTTAATTAACAGTCTTTTACTCAATTATGTACATTTTTCTTTCTCTTTTTTGTTCTTTCTTTCTTTAGTGTTTATTATTTTCATTTGTAGTATTTCTCGAGCGGCTGTAATGCAAGTAATTTCCCCCTGGGGTAAATAAAGTGCCTCCGATTCTGATTCTGATAAGGATCTCATCTGATTTGGGCTTCTCACTTTATAGATTTGTAGAATTATTCAGTCAATAAAATGATCAACAAATGACAGATCATTCTAATGTGTTAACTTTGTTAGATCTGACGCTATAAAAACTTGATGCACTGCTTCAAACACACACTAACAGAGTCGAGCTCCACAGAGAGAGTTCTGGAAGTCATAAGTTTCCAGGTCTTCTGCTGTGTGTCTACAGAAGGGAATATTTTCCACTTATTTACCTGGGACATTTAAAGTGGAAGGATTGCGTAATCCTGAAGGATTGCATGGAATTTGTTTTGGCTGAAAAGATTTTACGCAGAGGAATTTGATTAAGATGTGACGGGACCAATTGATTATTATTTTTCTTGCTGGAATTTCTCTGAAACCGTCTCTTGAACTTCTCCTCCTTTCCGTCATCTGACATCTGTTCATCCCTGCACAGTCTAAATGTAGTTTTGTAAAAGGGTTTTATAACAAGAGTGTTTACAAAAACAGATACTTGTGTTCAGATGTGCTCTAGTAAAAAAAACATTTAATTTTGATAGCTCATGTGTGTCCGCCTGTTGTTGGCCTGCTCTCCTCACCACTGATCATTAAGTAATAGACCAGCTAACACATGTCTGTATTTACAACAACCATCAATCTGAGCAATAAAACAGGAAAGAACAAAGGGTTTGTGTGTTTGTTGTTGTTTTCTGTGTGTTTCTGGAGTCATTTTGTACAATTTTGTGTTCCTTGTACACATTTTCTGCGTCCTGGGGGTAATTTTGTGTATTTTTGTTGTCATTTTGTGTATTTTTCTATAATGTTGTTTGTTCTTGGAGTCATTTTGTGTATTTTTGTGTTTCTGGTACACATTGTCTGCATTTTGGGTGTAATTTTATGTATTTTTTGTGTTTGTGTGTTTTTTGTTGTTTTTATGTATTTTCTATCATTTTGTATGTTCTTGGCGTCATTTTGTGTATTTTATATGTATGTTTTTCTGTATTTTTGTAGTTGTTCTGTTTCTGAAGTAATTATGTGTATTTCTATTGTCTCTTGGTATATAGATATATAATTTTTTTTTGTCATTTTGTGTATTTTTGCTGTTTTTGCTATTTTATTGTGCTTACTTTGGTGGGACTCACAAAATTAGACTGAGGGCAGCTAGTTGCCCATGTCTGACTTAAGAACAACCTTCCAGAGTTTTTAAACTCTTGTTCTTAAAGCCAACTGTAAGTCAGTCTACCTGCGAACCTATCGAATAAAAAAACAAATAGCATGTAACATATAAAGTGTCTGCATCTGTGACCTGTGTCAACATTATCCAACAATACAAGGACATTTACATAAAAAGCACTGGGCCAGGTGTCAAATCCAAGACAGATGCATAAAATCATATTTTATAAGCAGGTGTAAAAGTGAAAGTGGAGATTCTCACCACTGATTTTGCTGGGCTTCATGCTGCTGCACTGTATATCCAAACTGGGCCTCCTCTGATCCACTGAAGATTTTAATGTTTTTAGAGTCAAAATTGAAACCAACCTGAAGATCTGCAAAAAACAAGAAACAAAGATGAATGTTGATATCACAGATACCTAAACTAGCTGCCAGCCTACAAACATAGTATCTCCTTTAGTGGTAATACAACAAAGTTATCAGGATTGACAAGAGGAGGGTCTTGATTGAATGGTGATTAAGCCAATCACGGCCAGCCATTTGATGAAGCTGCCATTCCGAGAATGTAAACAAAGAGTTAACAGCGATGAGTAAAGTGTCAAAAAAATGAGTAACAGGTGGCAAAAAATGGTCCAAAAGTGGCAAAAAACGTGAAAAGAAAAGAGTGAAAAGTGACTAAAATGGGCCAAAAGCAGTCGAGAGTGGCAAAAAAATTACAAAAAAGAGATAACAGGTGGTATGTATTTGCAAAAGGTAGCTTAAATGAGCAAAATGTGAAGAATAGTGAAAAAGGGCAAAGATGTGGAACAAAAAGAGGCAAAATGTAGGGAAAACGCGAATTGTAGCTTATTTGGATGAAAAGTGGCCAAAAATTGTTCAAGAATCAACAAAATATGGATGTGTCAAAAATAGGAAAAAGGGATATTTATTGACAAAAGGAAGTTAATATCTCAAGAAAAAACCAAAAGGGGCAAAAATGGGACAATGGAAGTTGCGAAAAAAACTTAGTAACAGCTTTATCATAATTTTCGTAAATTAATTAAACTAAATTGGGAGTCGATGGTTGCCCTATGCCCTTAGAACACCCTCACTTCACTGCTCCACCCGTCTTTACCCTTTGACTTTGCTCATCCAGCATCGCTACATGCTAAGCTAACTAAAACATATGGAAATACTGGCCTGTGGTATGGTCGCTTCACAGTCTCAGAGGAAAACAGAACATTTATTGTCTAAAGATTCCCAGAGGAGAGAGAAAAATGCCTAAGTTTCCTTTGCTTTTTCTTCACTGGGAAAGACGCCATGAAATGAACAGCGTTTGGAGGCAACATGAAACAGCTGCTGCACAGACTGTTAAAATAATCTGGAGACATCAATTTTTAGATGCAGAAACGTCATTCATTGGTTTCTCACTTTTACAGTCAAACAGCTGCATGTCAAATGTGCCATAATACATTATTTTATAGTTTTGGAGTTTTTATCAGCCTGTCAAAGGTATAGGAAAAGTATTTTTGATACTTTTCTAATCTTTTCATATTGACGTAAGGCGTCATCGCTGGTTGTGAGTTTGGACTCCCAGATTGCAGCAGGTTTGCAAGGTCCTGATTTAAGACAAATGGGTCTGATCTCATGTTGGTATGTGTAAGAGAGACCAGTTCAGTTCACGTCTGAATGCTGTCAGTGATTATGTGCTGATGGGCTGCGAGGGATTGATGGGGGAAAAATAAAGTCTGCCATGCTTTGTGCCTCACTGTTTCTGTACTAAACAGAAGCTTAATGCCATGTATCTTAATTTAATTCAAGGTTAATGATCTTGAGCAGAGGGAGCTCAATTCGGGAAGTCGAGCATCTTGGTAAGTTGTGACGTTTCTGCCTAGCAACGCCAATCGCCACATTTGTTTGTAGGTAAAACAACGTGAACAACGTACTGACTCCTGTTAAAACAGAAAAGGTATCACCATGCAGAAGAGTTGTTGTGTTTGGCTGTTCGTCCAATGTAAAAAATAATACACATATTTTTATATCATCCCAAAAGAAAAAAAGAGAAGAAAACGCTGGCTTACCTTCAATAGGACAGATTTGTTCCATTCCTACGTGTGCTCTCTACATTTCATAACCGGTAAGTGAACAGTTAAAAAGGGCATCGCCGTGGCTCTAGTTTTCCTTTAATGGAAATTTTTAAAAAAAGGGGGGTGGGCCCCTGGGCCCCTAATGGAATTGTGCAAGGCATAATCGTAATCTGCGTTGAATTACCTTTGAAGCGACATATCACAACTATGTTCCCATAAATTTGGAAATTACCGGAAATTGGGGATGGGCCCCCGGGCCCCATTTCAAACAAGGGCTCCGAATATTTATACCAAACTGCATTTCAATCAAAGAGAACTAACAGAGGAGAAGTCATTTGAAAAATGGAGCCCCCGTGGTCCCCCATGGCGCCCCCGTGACACATACGGGGTATTGGGCCTCATTTATATATTGGTGTGCCAATGATTTGGTACCACCAACCGTCGTAATATTTGATCCGCAAATAAAAGAGAAATCGACTTTCCCCCCTGGGCCCCAGATCAAAAATCTGGCTCCGAGCGTCGACGCGTACACATCCATAGATTATAGCTACCAAATTTCAGCCTGTTCCATTCGCAAATAACAGAAAAGTAGTGATTTTAACTACTGTAACAACAAGAAGAAGGCGTTTTAAGTCCTGTAGCCCAGCCTAATAAAAGTTAAATAGTTAAATAGTATATAGCAGCCAGAGTGCATGTGACCTTGTGTATGATAATTTAAAATGCCAGACTAAAACTGAATTATAAATACTGAAACTAAAACCTACTAAAATCAGATTAAGGTGCAGAGTGTGTACATGTTTTGATTAAAGTGCACTGTGATCAATAATGTCTTAGATTTACTGTATATAGTGTTTTTTTCAAGGAGAAAGTGCATACAGAAACCATTATTCATTCACAACAGTCTCTCACATCAGTCATACCGGTGGTGATAAGCTACAATGTAGCCATGGCTGCCCTGGGGCATACTGACAGAAGCCTACGGCCCCCTCTGACCACAACCAACATTCATGCACAATTCATACGAGGCAATGTGGGTAAAGTGCCTTGCCGAAAGACACAAAGACAATGACTTGGACCCTTTGGTTATTGGACGACCTGCTCTACCACTGGGCCATGGTCGCCCTTATTGTTGTGTGAGGATTTTAATGCAGGATTTTTACTGTGCCGGTTCCGAGTCACGAGGTTCATTTATTAGGTAATCGTAAAGATCAGGGCAGGTGAAAATGGGCCAATGTTTTGGATTGTTCATCCAAGTGTTTGCTGGGACTTTGTATGGACACTAATATCCCTAGCACTGTTAACTCAGCCTTATATCGTCCCCTGGCCTCTTCTGCTAGTGTTTCATACCGGGATATAAATCTCTCCTGTATTGAAATAAAGATGTTTTTGTCATCGGACAAACAGGAGGTGGATGAGTTGTTTTCCATAATTCTAAGATGGCGCCCGTTTATTTCCTACCACTAACGTAATCTCTGAGGTAAGCGATAGTGTCGCTGTGTCACTGTTTCTTTACTCTGTAGTACGTGTTGCTTTTAATTTATCAAGCCCCTTTAGGAAAGACAAACTGTGCTGAAGAAGAAAAACAGAGAAGGTGTCAGTCATACTCAGAGTCGGTATTTGGCTGATGAACATCTCTGTGAGTCAGACACAGACAGGAGCACAGCCAGGATGTTAATAATCCCAGGCTGACACTCTACTGTCACTGCCACTAAATTATTTCTCTGAGTTCTATCAGCGTCCCTCCCACTGATGGCACGTCTTTAGAAACGTCTGTGAGGGTGATTTTTCCATCTGGGTCTCCTTTTCTCCCATAACTAAAAACAGATAATGGTCCAGCTGGAGCGGCTGCAGGAACAGACTGGATTTCTCTCTCTCTTCTCTTTCTGGAGGTAAGTCTGTTATTAAATGGAAAGAACGTGTAATCAGGGCAACAAACCTGAATGATTCAGTAGCAAGAGGAGAGAAAACGTATTGAACCACGTCATCTGTGTCACTTCCTCCAGCAGAGAAGCACTAACTCATGGCCAGTACCAACGACAGGTCGCCATGGGGATGCGCAGTTACACACAATGTTTTAGTTTTTCAAATCCAACATAATAGTACTTTCAGGAAACTATTTGATTTCTTTGTGAACTTCAAACTGGTGAAACAATAAATAAACAAATAAATAACCAAACATATAATAACTTTGAGTTAAGTACAGGTTTTTTTTGTTTTGTATTTAATTCTTGTTAGTTTAAGCTTTTGTTAGGCATTTGTTGTGTTCAACCTCACCTCACTGGTGAAGTCGATTTTCCTGATTACTTTAACTAATTAGAGCAGTGGTTTCCAACTATTTCAGCCCACCACCCCAGAAAATAAAGGTCTCAGAGACCCCCACTGTACCTGAAGGTGGTTGAACACATAAGAACAAAGGGAAGAGCTTTTTCAGGCCCATTCATAAACTCAGCAAAATGATGGTCCATGTTCTATGAATCTGTGATAACCACATGTATTTATTCATATCTGAATAATAGCCACTGTTACCCAGGAAGTTTATTATTATTTACTCCATAGTATATAGTCATAAAAGATGTAATCAGAAATAAAATGAGTTAAAAGTGACCAAAAATGGTGGAAAAGGTGGTGAAATGGAATTCTGAAAACCACCACAGAGATTAGTTCAAATTTACAAATTACAGTGGCCAAAAACAGACAAAACTAGAACATTCGGAGAGCGCAGACCTACGTCAAGTACAGCTCGAGTATTGTGCGAGACATACACCCAATGCACTTCCCTACCACTACTACATTACCCATAAGCCACCACGCTTAAAGGTGCAGGTTCAGGGCACAGCTCCTATTTTCCTATTTTTTGGTATTTTCTTATTTTTGGTAATCCAGAACATCACCAACATTTAATCACCTGTTTCTTGACATTTCCTGACACGTACAATGACTCAACTAAAAGTATTAGGTAGTACTTCAGCTGACTCAGCATAATGTGCACGGTGCATTGCTTGTGTTTTTGTTCTCTCTCTGTATGACTGGTTTTCGGCATGTTAACATCCACAGGCTTATTTAGAACAGGCAATGTCGACAATCAGTGTCACCACTGTATCAGTAGGACTGATGACATCATCAACAGTGATGATGTCACTCCGAATTTTACAGAAGTTCCACAGTGTGGATGGGAAAATATATGGGACTTACACAACTGGTCAAAAGTTTTAGAACACTCTCATTTTTCCAGTTATTTATTGCAATTCAAGTCGTGAAAGTCCAATGAACAGCTTGAAATGGTACAAAGGTAAGAATTGAACAGCCAGAGGTTAAAAAAAAACCCAACACTGAAAAATAATGTACATTTCAGAATTATACAAATAGGCTTTTTTCAGGGAACATGAAGTGGGTTAATAATTTAAAGCTGTTCTGCAGCAATGAAGGTTGAATCAGCCTTGAAAGCTGGTGCTACTAATTCCTACAGGTGTTCCAACTTTTCTTGGTTACTTCCAACCCACAACATAAAAAGCAGTGTTGGAACACACTGTGGTACTAGACCCTCATGAGCATCAGGTGAACATCATTGTTCATGGATTCCATCATTTCTTTTTCAACTCAAATTGATTATTTGTTCTATGCTTTCATTTCAGAGTGCAATGACACAAAAAACTCAATAATTTTCAGTAAAAAACTGGAAAAAGTGTAGAGTTCTAAAATTTTGAAATGGTAGTTTATATACATCTATATATTTTTAATTTAAACACCTGTTCCTTGTCCCATTTATCAATTTTCCTGAAAATTTCATCCACATCCATTCATAACTTTTCTTGCTAACAGACAAACAGATAAACACAGGGTAAAACATAACCTACCGCTCTGCGCTTGGCTGAGGTAAAAAATGGTATAAAGGGGTCAATGAGAATCAGAAATACTTTAATAATCCCAGTACCACTCCAGATATACAAACAACATATTGTACAACCCACATCTATTCAGCACAATATAAATATAACTATACATGTATAATAAGTCAACTGTACAGTTTAATTATGTGCAGAAAGTGCAAAAAGAGCTAAATGAAAAAGACTATCCGTGTTAGAGTCAGGTTGCAGAAGAGGGGTGTCTGACTAAGTGTCACTATTGGTTTAAAAGTAGGAACAGTTTAAACTGGCAAATAATGGGCATGATAAATTGTGAATGTAGTTTAATTGCCAAAAATAAGCATGAAATATGGTGAAAAGTGAAAATAAAGGGTCGGCATATGCGACAATAGGAGGATAAGTAGTGGAAAGGTTTTATAAGTGCCGGAAATGTCTTGAAAGTGGAAAAAATGGTGAGAAAAGGCATTAAAATTTGATGGTGAAGTAGCAGAAATGCATTAAAAAGTGTAAAAACATGGTAAAAAAAAAGTGATGAAAATAGGTTAAAATATATCAAGTTTGGTGTATATATATATATTAAAAAAAATGATAAAAATAAGCAAAAATGGGCTTAAATTAGTTTCTTAAATGCATTTGGTAACCCCCTCCCAGTGTCTCGTGACCCCAAATTGGGGTTGAAAACCCCTGAATTAAAGGACCTATAGTAAACTTTAAATACTATCATAAGATAAGCCGTTATTTGTCTTAGTATTTCACAAAAATCCTGGCCAATGACGTCACATATATCTGTATGTGACTTTAAACAGCCAACATTAAAGGTTGTAAACAATCTGCTTTCCAACATCACTGACGCTGCCATAATCCAATCACAGACAGACGGAAGCGTCCAACTACTGTGGAGGGATTAAGTTCAGAGTGGATTCTTTTCATGTTCAGCCGTCATTGTGTAGGAATGTGTGTTATTCATCCCACCTGTGCAGTATATGCTTGTCCTCATTACTCCCCCTGCTGTGAAGCCCATCAAGTCTGTCTGCAGAACACTGCACTGTTTAGTCAGATGTGTTAATGACCTTTCCCTACACACCTGAATCTAATCAACAAGTCCTCATCCAGTGCTGCTATTGACTGCTACAAAAAAAACTAACTATGGAAAACATGCAGCAGCCCAGAGTGACGCCACACATCACACTGAGCAGAAACCACCGAAAACACACACGATTAATCGACAAATCTTCTTATAATAACATTTGTTTCATAAAGGGACTCAAAACTTTTGTGGCGTTACCCAAAAACTGTTTTATTTCTGAATGAGTAGAAAAGCCAACATTAAAGCCAATTCATGTTGAATCTAAATCAGTAAATGTTGGACGTATTTCACTCCAGCTTTCTCACAATGAATGTGTTTATCCACTGCAGTCCATCATTATTCTCTATATTCCTCCATATATGGTACATCAATCAGTCAACCGTATGGAGAGAAATGTGTCTTTTTTATGCAAAAAAAGAAATTTGCAAACAAAAATAATGGATATGTTTTTTTAAAAAAAAAAAAAAAAAAAAAAAAAAAGATGTGCAAACAAAACTATCATTAATTAAGAAAAAAAAATTAAATGCTAGTTTAAAAAAAATTTGTTCTCATAAAACTTTACATTTACGGTTTTCCAAGTTTTTGTTTGCGTTTCATGAATTTTTGTTTGCGTTTCATGAATGTTTGATTGCATTTCATGAATGTTTGATTGCATTTCATGAATGTTTGATTGCATTTTATGAATTTTTGGTTGCATTTTCTACGTTTTTGTTGTGTTTCCTGAAGTTTTGGTTGCGTTTTATGAATTTTTTGTTTGCGTTTCATGAATGTTTGGTTGCATTTTATGAATTTTTGGTTGCGTTTCATGAAATTTTGGTTGCTTTTTTGAAGTTTTTGTTAGTGTTTCCCAAAGTTTTGATTGCGTTTAAACATCAAGCTCGTGGGTGGGGCCTCCTCCTCCGGACGATGTTAGAAGTCTTTTTATTGGTCAGTTCTGAACGATGGTATGAAAAAAACTTCTACATCGTCCGGAGGAGGCCCCGCCCACAAGCTTGAAGTTTAAACGCAACCAAAACTTCAGGAAACGTAAACAAAATGTATGGTTTCTTGAGAACCAATTTTTGATTTGTAAAAAAAAAAAAAAAAACAGCAATTAAAAAAAAATTGGTAATGATAATTTTGTTTGCAAATCTTTTTTTTAATTACAGATAAAAACCTTTTTCTCAAATCCATTTTTTGTTTGATCGCATGAAAAAGACATTTCTCTCCATACAAACATCATAACAGGTGTTTCATTAGCAAGGATTTAACTTTGTCACCAATTTGGTGATTTTACTGATTTTACTGATTTTCATTTGCATTAAATGCTCCAGCTCACCATGATACACATAAGAAGACATTTTTATCTTTATTATATAAAACAATGTCACTGAAGTTACAGCTGCTGGAAGACAGTGTTTATAGCTTTCAGGCATGAATTTTCGTTTTGTCAAAGTCAGAAAAATTCCCAAATAAAGGGGTTCAATTTTTGCACTGTATTGGCCATGGTTTCAAGTTTTTATTATTTTTTTTTTAATCAGTCACCTGGAAAAACAACATCCAGATGATAGCATTTGGAAGAAATATGACACTTGAAAAAAGAAAAAAAAAAAGATGTGAAGATGTCACTTATTGTAGTTCCCATCTTTACTCATTTTGAATTGAGAATCTGAGAATTGTTGGTTAATATTGCACTTTATGTTGATTGTTATCATATTTTTTGCTAAAATTCATGGACTTTTTGGACACCAAAACATAACATAAAATAAGTTAAGCGTAGTAAATTAAAGAAAAATTTAAGATTTTGAAAGTTTATCATTTTATTGTGTTTTTATTGAGTGAAAACACAACCTAGATTTGTTTTAAAAGTCAAAAATTGGGGTGAAATGATGATTTATTAGATCAGTGTGGAAAACAGCACCATATAGTAGAATAGTCTGGAGCTAACACATATTTTTCCATAGTCAGTTTAGCTTGTACAACTTTTAAAAACACTTAACAGCAGTTGTTGTTTTTGTTTTGTTGGGTTTTTTTGGTCTGTTTTGTTTGTTTTTTTTGCCACCCTGCAACATGCTGTAGTTTCCAAAATAAAAGCTGCTGTTTGGGAGTCTGAAGCCAACGATCCATGATCATAAAACATAAAATAAGTTAAGCATAGTAAATTATAGAAATGGTTAAGATTGTGAAAGACAACTATGGATCTTGTGTGGGTTTTTTGTGTGAAAACACAACCTAGAATTGTTTAAAAGGCAAAAATTGGGGTGAAATAATCATTTATTAGGTCATTGTGGAAAACAGCACCATATAGTAGAATAGCCTGGAGCTAACACATATTTTCCCAAAGTTATTTTTGCTTGCACACCTTTTAAATACACTTTACAGTAGTTGTTGTTTTTGTTTTGTTGTTGTTTTTTACAACCGTACAGCATGCTGTGTTTTTCAAAATAAAAGCTGCTGTTTGGGGAGTTTGAAGCCAATGATCATCACCTGCCTGTGTGTATATGATGCTCTCACCTGGAAGGAGGCTGCATGTCCACAGCAGGAGAAGGTGCTGACAGTCCATGAGGATGTTTGAAAAGAGACTGAGCGTGGCTGTGTGTGTGTGTGTGTGTGTGTGTGTGTGTGTGTGTGTGTGTGTGTTATTTCTGTGTAAAGCACGCCACACGCTGCAGAACCTTTTGAAGGAGGGGGAAAGAGGTGGAGTGTTGAACCTGCACCTCCTTCTGCTCACTGTGTTTTCCTCTCCTTTAGCTTCACCTTCTCCTGTCAAAGCCCAAGCTTTAGTTTAATGTGTCTGCTCTGCACAAACAGGAAATGCCTGCATTATTGTAAGTGAATCCTCACGCAGTGCTGAAGACCAGATGTGAAGATCTAAGCTGTAGTCATTAACAGGAAAGACATTTACAAGGTCACATAAGACCAAAAGGGATCAGATTTGATCCATCTGATCCTCTGTGAGGTGTTTTCTCCTTTTTGTTAAAATCACCCTCAGGAGACACGACGTGTGGTTGGATAATAATTTATGATCTGCAAGGATAAAACATCAGAACAGCTTTAATTGTGGAATCCAATACAAATTCATGACATGTGCACTGTTAAGCATGGGCGGAGTTTGAGATTCTAGCCAGTGGAGCAAATGAAAAAATAGAATTAAATATATAGAATGTCTAGAGATTTGCACCAACCACAATGTGTGTAACATATAGAATAATGCAAAAATGATTAGTAACATAATTGATAATGTTGACTACAAAATTTTTGCATTGACGCGTCGTTTAATATTGTAAACTGCTATATTTTTGCTGCAGTATCCATACATGAACCAATGGGTGCAGTGTCACTTTTCCCATTTACATTATGAAGAAGAATTGTGCAACAGAAGAAGAACCAACCTAAAGTCTCAAAAGTTAGGGACCATTTTAGTTTTTTAACTGAAATGCTACAAAAGCATTTACTATTTAGCTCATTTTCATTTAGGATTAAAAACTAGATAAATGAGGTGATTAATTGGGTCAAAAGTAGTGATGCACGATACTGGATTTTTGGCCGATATCCAATATTCCGATATTTTTTTGAGGCTCGTTTGGTTGATAACCAATGTCGATACTGATATTTTTTCTCTTGCATCTAATTGCAGAAATAATTTAGTTTCTGTAGTGGAATCAACAAATTCTTTGTACTCTTTATCACGCTGGCCTGCTGACAAACACAGACAAAATACATTCTTTTCGCAAATTAAAGAAAATACTTCCACTTACATCATTATTGTAAAACATGTTGCGGAACTGTGGACCAGCTCTATTCAGAAGGATGAACATTTTTTTGATAAAGTCAATAAAAGACCTGAACCATCTTTTACTCACATTAAAAAACCTGAGCACAACACGACATTCCTTATTATTTGTCCCTCACAACTCTGAGGTATTTAGAACCTGTGAGACTGACTCTAATTGGCTCTCATCACGGTTTAGACCGTCGTGAGACAGGTTAGTTTTACCCTAACCTCCAATGTGTTGTTGCAATAGTAATCACTCTCACCTTTATTAGGTTTGTGATCAAATCCCATCCCCTGTGAGCTGCTGAGGACAGTTTATCTGATCTGTGTGGCTCCAATACAGTGTTTCCCAATGATTTCTTAAAAAATAAATCAAAACATTTTGTATACTTGCATTTTATTATAACTAAGATGGTTAGTATTGATAAAGATCTGACTGTCACAGATGTGTTACAACTGTAATACATATGTTTGTTTGAAATGATGAATATTACATTGTTTTATGACATAAATAGAAATCACATCCAGTCATTGACGTCGATTGGAGACGCCACACGTTTCTCTGTTTGAAGAGTCATCATCACTGTCCTCAGAGGAAAACTTCACCTTCCGCTGAAACCTCTGCAGATACAAAAACACAGCAGTGAACACTTTTTTTTGTGTGTAACAGCCTAGAAGAATCTGCTTTAGTTGAACATCGTCCTGTAGGTATTCCTCCTTCATGCCCTTGGCCTTAGAATGGAATAAGACAAACTAAGTTATACTAAACTGCTTATGATTATAAGACTTTTCTTGGAGTTTAATACAAAGGTGAACTTATTTATCTTGTGTATGATATTCTTTGTTGCAAACTTGCCATATCAGCTATACACATAGGGTCGTAAAGCCAAATGTAGTGAAAGGTACGGTAAATCTTTGTTGGTATAGGTCTAAATGTTAAATGTGACAGTTCTTTAATGTGATGAATGTGATAGTTATCTTGTTTAATTACATGTTTACTGTGTAGTGTTAATCTCCTGTAGGATAGCAGCGGTTTCAGTCCAGGCCAAGGCCGAATGCCTGATGTATTCAATCAACTTTTTTTTTTATATCTATGCGCCAAGTGATTATTGGTATTATCTAAGTTTGCTCTACAGATCTATAACACAAGTACTGTACATGTTAAAGCTGCAGTATGTAGAATTGTGAGAAACAACCCCCTCCTTGCCTGTTTCGAAACCAATCGTCCCTTACCAGCATCCTCGTGAACGCGCACAGCTGTGGAGCTCTTAGCCACTTTTTTCTCAATATGGACTAGTGACAAATGTAGGGACTTTATCTTGTGTTATTGAAGAGTTCTGTAGTTACTGCCATGAACAGCGGCTGCTGCCATCAGCTCCTCCCCCGCGACAAGCTCACAGAGGGAGCTGTGATCTCAGCTGACGCTCAGAGCAGAGTGACAACCACCACTCTTGCATCCAGACTGTAAAATGAATTGCGTCTGTTCTCTCCTCCTTTGAAAAGCTTCCCTTAGGTTTACTCGCGATGTATCTGTTCTCACTTTCCCGCTAACACCAGTATGTGGGGCAGACCCTGAGCAGTTACGTGGATCCGCGAGAACGCAAAGCGGTCCGTTCCTCCCGAGTATGTTTGTGCCTTTATTCTGTTGCTTCTCCAAGTCAGTCTCCCTTTTTTCTCTTGCTTTGCCGTGTAACTGTTGTGTCTAACGCTGTGATGGGAACTTCAGCTGGAATGTTCGCCATTACACGTATGTGAACATGCTTGACTTCAGTCGAGCAGCCAATAGTGACGCCCAAAATGGAGCACATGTGTTTGTAGAAAGATCTCTGATTGGCTGAAATTCAGCATCACGCACCTAAATGTCTTATACAGGGCTAAAAAGTGCTGAAAAATGATTATGGATTTTTGGCCAAAAAACACAAAACAAACTTATATACTGCAGCTTTAATGTTAGACTTACGTGTTTTTCCTCCAGTCTTTTGGGGAACCGAGAGATGTTGTCGAGTCGACGCTCTGACTTCTCCCACTCATTCAACCAAACCCGACGGCGGTACTCGGATTGCCGAGCTGTGATTCGTTGGTAGATGCCGTGGTTCTGCTGACCGATCAATAGGAGCTCATGGTTCCTCTTCTGAGCATTTAGACTCGGGTGGGTTAAAAAAAAAACTTTAAAATATTTCTTTTTCAAACATGATGAGTTATAAACAAGAATTGAATTACATATTCTCATGTTGGAAAAAAAAGTCTTACCTCCTGGGCTGGTACTGGTTTCTATGATCTACCAGACCTTTGGAGTGAACTATGGAGGCCAGTTTAGACGCCAGGAGGCGGTTGTCTCTGTCAATGACTGACATCCGTTCTTCCTGTAGCTGAAAATTGCAAAAGAAGCAGAAGGAATATTATATGTTTCAGAAGATTTGTCGACTGAACTGAATAAACCGAGTCAATGCTTTGTTTAATTAGTGTTACTGGAGCCACTATGGGCATTATTTAACATAAAGAAGCAGAAGTAGAATGAAACCACTGCCCTGCAACCTACAGGACGTGGATGGATTAAAGTTGTGCATTGCTGCAGGGATTAGCATACAGGTAATAAAGTCTGTGATACATTTCAAGTGTTTGAAGAAGCTGAGTATGACATTAAAATAAGGGAAAAGATGATTACACACACAAACAGACTACAATCAACCTGAAGTATTTCCCCAGAGAATATCAAAGATGGAAAATATAATATGCATGTGTTTTAACACAAAAAAACACATAGAGTCAATGGGATTTTATACAGGAAGGGAGCATGCGTGATGTCATCTTTAAAAAGCAATAAAATGAATATGGTGCTTAAAAAAGCATTTTCTCAAGCACAGATTTTCCAATTTAGAAGCTTTTAGGCCAGACTTGTAAAAAAATTGGAGAGTCTCTTTAAAATCACCTTTGCCCACCCTTTGTCAGGGTTTTATTAACAAACGAGGAGGGTCAGGCCGCTGTGGGGCGTTTCGGATGGGCTACAAAACCACCTTAGTGGGGGTTCCGGTACCTTTTCACCAACCAATCAAAAAGGGCTTGAAAAAACGTTATTTCCGCTAATTGACTACCGGCTTAGTTACTGCTTCAGCTTATTGGTCATGGCCTGACCCTAACCCTATTACAAGATCTTATTTTGAAATACCGATCAAGACCAGACGTTAAGTTACAATTCAGAAGCGAATAAGAAGAAGGGGGTGTTTCTGCCTTAAAAGGGGGTGTACCCACTTACAAACCAAAAACCCCTTTTTGCTGCTGGTCGGATGATATTGTAACAAACGCTCAATAAATACAAATAAAAAAAACAACTTTTATTTGACTCTGTGTGCGTGTGTGCGCACTGACCTGAAGTTTTTTTGGCTTCAGCATCACGTGTGTGTACGTTCTGCAGCCCTTTGTGTCCACAGCAGGCAGAGCAGTGCTCACCTAGACAGGTCAATAGGTCAGTGACTTTTAGTTGGTTTTCCTTCATTTTCTACAAAAATGTCCTAAAATTGATAGGAAGACCCATGAAATAATAATAATAACAGCAACATTTGATCATTTCCCAATGTTAAGAATGCCACAGCCCATTTACAAATAATAAAAAACTGAACAAAACTAAAGACTTAAAAGATACAAAGTGTAGAAACACACTCAGGAACCCTGACTCACAGACATAAACACAGGAACTGGTAATAAACTGAAAACACATCACACACATACTCATACAGAACTAAATATCTAAAACAAGACTGAGTGAATTAAAAACACCCCCCCAAAAAAAACCCAGGCTAAGATTTTACAGACTTTTCTTGTTGGGATGAGTGAGTTTGACACTGCATATTTTTACTTCAGTAAAAGTAAAAACAAAAACAAAAACAGTAACAATGATTAGTCAACTTCAATAACACATGCTGGGATGATGATGATGACGATGACTCAGCAAAAAGTAAAAAACAAAAAAGCTTCCACAAAAGTCTTCCAAAAATCTAATGCGCTCCGACAGAAAAACAAAAGCACTGGAGGGATTTAACTGAGTCTGTGGGTGAGTATTTATGGGGTGCTAAATGTAAAAACCTTTTCAAAGCCAGCATTTATGAACATTTAGCTCCCTTTTCTTTCATTTGAGAAAGAAATTAATGTAAAACAGCATGCTCTATAATATCATTGTTTCAAATGTATTCACATGAAAAAACATCTAATTATAAATGTTAAATCTAAATGTGAGTGTTGAATCTAAATGTAAATGTTGAATCTAAATGTAAATGTTAAATCTAAATGTGAATGTTGAATCTAAATGTAATTGTTAAATCTAAATGTAAATGTAAAATCTAAATGTAAATGTTAAATCTAAATGTGAATGTTGAATCTAAATGTAATTGTTAAATCTAAATGTAAATGTAAAATCTAAATGTAAATGTTAAATCTAAATGTGAATGTTGAATCTAAATGTAATTGTTAAATGTAAATGTTAAATCTAAATGTAAATGTTAAATCTAAATGTCAATGTTTAATCTAAATGTCAATATTAAATCTAAAGGTAAATGTTGAATCTAGATGTCAATGTTAAATCTAAATGTAAATGTTGAATTTAAATGTCAATGTTGAATCTAAATGTCAATGTTAAATCTAAATGTAAATGTTGAATCTCTATGTAAATGGTAAATGTAAATGTTAATTGTAAATGTTAAATGTTAAATGTAAATCTAAATGCTAAAATCTAAAGGCAAATGTTGAATCTCAATGTAATGATGAATTGAAATGTTAAATGTAAATCGAAATGTTAAATTCAAATCTAAATATTAAAATCAAATCTAAATATTAAAAGTATATATAAATCTAAATGATAGATCTAAATCGAAATGTTAAATTCAAATCTAAATGTTTAATCAGTAGCCAAGTGCAAAGGTAAATGTTTAGAAACATGCATGTTTTAAATTAATTTGTCTCAAATGAATAAAAAAGAAAAAAAAAATAGCTAAATGTGAGGTAGGTATGAGATAAATGTTCAAAATATGTCAGCTAGTTAACAGTGAGTTTTTACATTCGGCACCCTATAATATGTGGCGCTGATTGTAAATGCTTTTTGTCATTTAGCAACAAACCACGTTTAAAAAAACTTATGTGAATTTTTTTTATGTTACTTTTGACCAGATTTACAGCAATATTTGTGAAATTTGGGATTTTTACTTTTCTCATAAAAATATAATGCCCATGTTAAATCTAAATGTAAATGTTAAATGTAAAATCTAACAGTATTTGTACTCGCTGTACTTTTCACCTACCTTCCAGCGGTGGTTTTCATAGTTCTTTTGGTCCCATTGTTGTTTTAAATAACGGTTGGTGACGGGTTGGAGAGGATGGTACGACCTGTGCATGCTGCTGATCTCACACGCATTCACTTACACCACCTGTAGAGGGAAAAAGATAGGCTCGTTTCTGCAGCCTTATAAGCCGTCACCATGGAGACAAGCCCCTCTTTGTCCCATTCATGCCAGATACGTTACCCATGCATTATTACTGAGCTTATCTTCCTAACTTTGAGCACACACACACACACACACACGCACGCACGCGCGCGCGCGCACGCACGCACGCACGCACACACACACACACACACACACACACACACACACACACACACACACACACACACACACACACACACACACACACACACACACACACACACACACACACACACAGGGGAGGAGCTATGCATGGGGCAATGATGCACTAGATCACAGACAAGTGTCGCTCTCCTACATCAATATTTATATAACCTACCCATAGGTAACTGTAGTACGCAGCATTGCTGGGTGCTTTTTAGCAGTCTGGTGGTTAATCATAGCATGGTTGGGGTAAATAATAATTGTAATTGCGTAATTAATAATTAATTACAATTATAACATAATTCGGGCCCGAGCGCAATGGTGCGTTGGACCCTATTGTAATGCACCACATTTTTAATATTATTTTATTTATGGCCAAATGGTCACATTTTTCAGGACCTAAACACGTTGAAAAACTCATGAAAAATTTGATATTTTGGGGAAATTGGACATGTGAATGGCATAATTACTCAATCACGCTCAATTGTATTGGCTCCCAGCTTGGACTGATGACATCATCACTGTGGAACTTCTGCTAAATTCTGACATCATCACTCTCAGCAGTGATGATGTCAGAATTCTACAGTGTACTGAAGAATTATTACTTCAGTACACTGAGTGAGGATTGCCCTGATCTGGGTAAGTACTGTTATTTCTTTCTACCATAAACACATTACCAAAGATTACACAATGTAACCTTATTGTCTAATGATTTACATCTGTTTTTATACCCACACAGAAACAAATCAAGCACCTCCAGCCATTCATATTCAGGGTCTCTTCATGTTACTGCCCATAAATCTACTGTTTAATGACCTGAGTCGGGTCAAATTGTACTATTTCATCTTTTATAAAATCCAACACAGACACGTTTAAATAGCCAAAATGTTAAACGTTGTAGGTTCATTATACAGCCTTTATTTCTGCGTGCAGATAAAACTAACATTCAGCTGTGGTGAAAAATCAACAGTAAAAAATTGTAATCAATCAACAGGCAGTGGCTTTGGATCATTTGGGTGTGTTGTGTCAGAGTGAACATCTGCAAAGCACAACTCCATCAAAGGTTCAACATTAGGTTAAAGCTCAGAGGACTACCAGAGTCCATTATTAGCGATGACACCAGGCGACCATCGACAATTCAAAACCGCTTGTTCTTTCAATCAAAGCTGCTGGTTTCACAGGCTGAAAACCAACATGCTCACAACATGTGCGTCCCTTTTTTTTTTTTTCTTTTAGTTGTAGAGAAGAGAGGAAACGGATGTCCTTTTAAAAATAGATAGAAGACAAATCACATTTCTGTGTCCAAGTGCTCTAAAGGTCAACAAACAGGTTATAGGAGCTATTTTGCACCTGTTGTGGGTGATTTACTAAGATTGCCTGTGCAAATGATAAGCACTAAAGTGGTGGAAATTTACTTATATAAATTAAGGTTTCACATGAGCTTTTTGGGAAAAAGGTGAATAAATAGAATTGTTAAATCAAAGCAAACAAATGTGAACACAAGCACGATAAATACCATCTGTAAGGGTGTCTGTGGGAAAGTCAACGCTGTGGAGAGAACAACAGATGAAGTCAATAAAAGATGTACAGAAAGAACAAAGGGGAAAAACGGCTCATCTGAAATGTTTACATTATTTATCATTCATTAAATCTAAAATGTTGACTCAGCAGAAAAGCTTCGCCAACAACACCTGCAGCCATCTGTGAGTAAAGCTGTGACAGTGAACACCTGACTGTTAAATATGCTGACATCATGCACACAAACAGCAGGTTTGGGGTCAATTACATTTTTCAATTATCCATGTTCAACTACAATACAATTATGATTACAATAATCAGCATTTTTCCCCAATTACAAATACATTATTAGTTTCCCCGAAATTCAATTACAATTAAGTTCTCAATTACTAAAGTTCAATTACTATTGTACTAACTTTCATACATAGCGTTATGATGATTGTATGTGTTTTATTATGCGTGAACAATGTTGTTTTAGCATCTTTACATTTATATTTTAATGCATTTATTATATTATTTTATATAAAAGCCCAACTTTTTAGTTAATTTCCATGGTTATTACGATCACAAAGTCAATTATTTGAACTCAATTAAGATGGCGACGGATTTTTTAAATTACAATTCTAATTGACCCCAACCCTGACAAACAGCAACCATCAGATCCAGCTTTGCTAAATCACATTCATCTATTTGCGTGTGCTGGTCCAGATCACATATTACATAGAGGCAAACATTAATAGAAGAACTGCAACATGTGTTTGTGCGTGCGGTCAAAAACCTTTAATAAAACAGTCGTTTAACTTTGACATGAACAGATCTATTATTTATCTGTCTCTAAACAATGGACAGGAAGTGACATTTAAGGGAGCAACTTGTCATTAAATAAAGCACCGATTAATTAGCTAATAAAGGTTATTTGATTAAAGGCTGGTGTTCTAATCCCAGCATTGGTTTACTTTTTAAAAACACATTCACAACATGTGCGACGCGTCCCTTTTTCAGTTTGTAGAAGCTGGAAACACACGTGACAGGGAAGGGAATTTCTATTTCAAAACCACTTTCTGAGATTTTTTTTTCTAATTTATTAATGTACTGGAAATGTCCAAAGGCTAAAACAACTGATAAACATAAATGTTTATCAAAGTTTTTCAAATTTTCAACATGGTACTGCAAATAAATAAAACGATTAAAAAGTCCGTGTTGTGTGCGAATAAAAGCAAACATCCGTAACAAAGTGGATGTTTGATGATGAAACATGCAGGCTACTACGTTATGTCGTCTGCCGAGCGCAGTCTTCATCACAGCTGTCTGATGAAGATCCAGCCGACTCCTTTGAACGTGTGTCCAGCGCTGGGAGGCTGTGGGTGTGTGTGTCAGATGGAGGATGAGGATGAGGGGATGTAGACGTAGGTGGAGTGTGTGGTGTGTAACGTGTCTCTTCAGTGGTTTGGGGACTGAGTCTGTGCTGCTCGTTGTGCTCACACGTTGTGTTCTCGGTGTGTGGAGGGGGTTCCGATGGTTCTGCTGAAGGTTCTTCACATTCAAGCCTGTGACGTCGACTCTGAAGACGCTCCTTCAGCCGCGGCCCAGTGTCCACCTCCACGGTCTCTCCTCGTCTCAGCCTCCTCCTCTCCGCATCGAGCTACGGAAGTGACAGAGTTTCACTGAGGTGTGAAAACAGCGTTATCTCTAGGAGGCACGATAACTATCCATCAAATTATTGATCAGCCAATATCATCCTCATAAGACAAATTTCAGATGTGAAAGTAACAGTTTACAAGTACTCACGTTACTGTAATTGAGTTGCTTTTATGAGTACATTTCTAAATCAGTAATTCTGATTTTTACAAATAAGCTATCAAAACGTTCAGAAAATGTATTATGCTATAGCTGTTTTTTGTAATTTTAAAACTTTTTGAGTGGTTAATCTTTTTGTGAAAGTGCATTGACTTTTCAGCTCCGATCCAGCTCGTTAAGCTAGTGGAGCTGCTCCAGTTTTTACCTTCAAATCTATGTAAACAAATGACAAATTCAACCTTTTGCAACCATATTGCTAACATTAAGCTATTGCTAGGTTATTGCTGAGCTAATGCTAGGTTAATGTTAATGTTAATTTAATTTAATTCATTGGTGTATTTTATTTACAAAATAATTGTACATTTTGACAAACCTTTTCTTTTATACAGATGCCTGTGTAGAAAATAAATTAATTAGTCTTTTCCTTTTTAGGTTTATAGATCAGATGTTTACTGTATGCAAGGGAACCGTGGCAAGATTTATTACCAAAAATAAACGGGGTGAAAGTAACTAGTAACTTTTAGTACTATCTTATTGAGATATTTTTTATTTGCATTTGAGTATTTTATGTATGACTTACTTGTACTTGAGTACAATTTTAATCAAGTAACAGTACTTCTACTTGAGTAGGATATATCAGTAATCTACCGATAAGTCTACCTGATAACACCAACCCTTTACCTTCTGAGCCAGGAGCGCTACTAGCTAAGCTAACTTGGTTGTAAAAGATGTTGCAACGTCATATTTAAGCCACAATTGTGCACGCGCAAAGACACATTTTATACAAGCAGAGTTTGTCTTTGTCTTCCCAGAATCTGTCATTGCACTTCTGCTACGTGCTAAGCTAACCAAAACATGTGGGAGTGCTTTCATCATGTGATCAGTGACAGTAAGAAGGGAAGGGATGAGGAAAACACATACCTGCATGAGAGGGGGAGGAGAACCTGAGGAACATTTCTTCATCTGCTGCAACCTGAACCAAAGCACATGTAGACTGTAACCATAGTGACATGATGACACGCTGGAGGGAGGGGTGTGTGTGTGTTTACCTGCTGAAGGACGAGTTCGGCTTCAGTTTCCTTCCATTAGAGTGATCCTGTGGCCTCAGACACTGCACCAAGGAATGAGCTGAACAACACACAGTTCATCCTCATTAAAGTGACTTAATACAACAGCATAACTGGCTGTAGAACAGTGGACATGTTTACATGGGAAGTTTAATTCCTCTTTAAAGCAGAATAGAAGTTAATTCCTCCTTAAACTGACCTTGTAAACACTTAATTCCTAATGTTAATTTAATTCCAAATTAAAATTAAATCTGAATTAGGTGGCTGATTTCAATTCCAAATTAAACAATTCCTCTTTCTTGTAAACATTTTATTCCGCTTTAAGTTAATTCCGGTCGTTCTGCGCATGTGCGACTTGCCGCGATGACACGCTGGTGACGACATAATCCAAGATGGCGGCCTGGACTGGAGCTCAAACTGTTTCTTTATTAAGTATATTAAAAAAGTCGCATAAACATTCACACAGACACATGGACTTATTACACACATGAACATCGGCAAACGGAACAGGCTTCACCGGACGGGTGATACTCTGACCTGGAGAGGGAGAAAATTCATTCCCATATTATTGCACAGGCTGTAATATCACCAAGTTTATAATTGTAACGGTTGTTGGAGCTACTATCTTTACCAGGGAGCAAATATTTATTCCTGGTTATTGTTTTACTGAGCTTTATTTATCGGCGATTCCTTCCGCTCTGTGGACCACAGTGTGTTAATGTCGAGCTGTTGCTTCAAAACTACAATGAAAATAAAAGTGAAAACAGTTCTCATGCGTGGTCCTCTGTGTTATAGCTGACAATAAAAGGTTTGTTGTGTGTTTTGCCCGATAGACGTGATACATCACGTTCTCCCCATGTCCAATCAGAGCCTTCCCAACTCCTAGTCCATGTAAACCTTAATTTGGAATAACCATTTCCATGTAAACACAAAGCAGAACACTTTCAATGTTTTTTAATGAGAACGCATCATGTAACCGTGGCCAGTGTGGTGTTATATTTGAGTCACAAAACATACAACAACCAATTCTAAGTGATTAGTTTCAAATTCTACGACTGAAAGATATATTTTACGCCTAGAATTTAAATGGGGTTGCTTGAAATGTCTAGTAATGGAAAATAAAATAAAAAAAAATTCTGATTAGAAATAAAAAAATTTAATATATCATATACTTTTTCAAATCAAAACCACACAATCTTACAATTGTATTCTATACTTTCACTTTGTCAAATACAAATCTACTACTACTAATAATAAAATGCAGTTAAAAGCTATATCTGAGCTAAATTTGCCACTAATTCTTGTTACTCTGTCCTTTTTTAATACAGTATAACAAGCATCATCAAAAAGTTATCCTGTATTTAGGGTCACCAGGAAATTCTTGATATCAAAACTGTATAAAAGAAATATGAATATGCCCCTCCTCTTTCACTCTCACTTTTTCCACATGCCCTTGTGCAGAACTTTCTTTGTTCATGCAGTATCGTGACAGTGCCACATGAGGATGGTTCTTTGTCAACAGACTACAACTCGGGACAAAAATGGACACGAGTGCGTTCATTACCCAGAGCTCCTTTGGGCACTGAGAGCAGTTTGATTGGTTCGGCGTCAGGGGAGAGTCCAGAAGCTTTCTGCAGAGCTCTGAGGATTTCAGTGTTCTGTGGAGCAAAAAGGCCTCCATCAGTGATGTCATTTTTACGTATCACACAACTAAACCAAACTGGTGTCAAATGCCATATAACAGAGGTGGAAAATGAACATTGTCATTCACAGGTTATATTGCCATGATTGTACTGTCAGTCACCTTGCCGCCCAACTCATAAGCACAGTCCAGCGGCGTCCTCTGCCGTTTGTTCCTGAGTCCGGCTGAAGCTCCGCCTCTCAGCAGCAGCTCCACCAATGCCTGATGCCCCCCTCGCACAGCCTCGTGCAGCGCTGTGTTGCCCTGTTGGTTCGCCACGTTCACCAAAGCATTGCTCTGCACGCACACACATGGTTTTACACACATTAGAAACACTGCATTCTCTAAGTCTGGATAGTCATGTTTACGTGTGTGTGTCAGCATTGGAGTCAATTACATTTTTCAATTATTTATGTTCAATTACAGTTCAATTATGATTATGGTAACTGGTATTTTTTCCAATTACAAACAACTTACAATTATTTTTTTTCCCCTAAATGTCAATTACAATTATGTTTATAATAACTACAGTTCAAATATAATTTTATTAACTTTTATTAATATAGCATTGTGATGATTATATGTGGTTTTGTATGTGTGTACATTGTTGTTTAAGCATCTTTACATTATAATATCTTGTGTAAAAGCCAAACTAAGAACAACATTGGAATATAACAATAGCTATAAACTCTTTGTACAAAACATCAGTTACATTGACAGTATTGTTATTCTGTAAAATTGTTTCATACTTATAAAAAAAATAATTTATATATATATATATATATATATATATATATATATATACTAACCCCCTTACCACCTGTATGTGTGTAAAGATTCACTGAGAGGTAGTGAGGAAACTTGATATGAAACATATTTTAATAATTGTTAACTACATATGTGTAAGCCATAGAAGTGTTTTGCATTTAATCAAAATATAATTTTTATAGAATTTCCATGGTAATTACAAAGTCAATTCTCTGAACTTAATTACAATTCAGATACAATTACAACAGCAACAGATTTTTTCAATTACAGTTACGATTATAATTATGCCATAATTCATTATCAAATACGTGATTACAATTGTAATTGACCCCAACCCTGGGGTGTGTGTGTGTGTGTGTGTGTGTGTGTGTGTGTGTGTGTGTGTGTGTGTGTGTGTGTGTGTGTGTGTGTGTGTGTGTGTGTGGGGACCTGTAAGAGAGTTGTGGCCGTTTCCAGGTTTCCACACAGACAGGCGAGCATCAGAGGCGTGTTACCATAGCGATCCTTCTTGTTCAATTTGGCGTTGGATTCCAGCAGATTCCTGACAACCTGATGATGATCAAAGGCAGAGCCACGGTCACACCCCCGTACGTACAGTATTTTAAATAATGAGCATTCACAACAACTTTTTAGTCTTTGTTTCAGAGTCGATCTTTCAGAAACGTAAAAAAATACCGTACAGAAACCTTTGTCTCAATCCTACAATATTCACCTCAAAAAAATATTAACAAAAGATGGACAATAAATACCAGTCCGACAAAGGCTTCCATTTTTAGTCTTTTAGCAACTTCAGAAATGGGTAACATTATCACAGCGGGTGCCAAAGAGGCACATGAACAACATTCATAAGCATTTAGAATAATAACCTGTTGTAGCTTTGAAGGTGTTTCTGTCATTTTGTGTATCTTTGGTGTTATTTCCTGTATTTTGTAGTTGTTTTGTGTGTTTTTGGAGTGAAACTGTAAATGTTTGTTGTTTTGTGTGTTTTTTGAGCATGCGCATTTTCTGACATTTTCATTTCGTTTTGTGTATTTCTGTTTGTGTTTTGTTGTTAATTTCTGTATTTTTGTTGTCATTTTAAATGTCATGTGTGGCCCCAGTTGATTGTTTCTAATGCAGTCATTTCACTTTGCGGTAGGGCTGCTTGATTATAGAAAAAATAATAATCATGATTATTTTAGTCATAAATGGTAAATGGACTTGATTTATATAGCACTTTATCCCCACACTGAAGAAGTCTCTAAGCGCTTTACATTTCAGCTCATTCACCTAATCACTCTCACATTCACACACCAGTGGGACAGGACTGCCATGCAAGGCGCTAGTCGACCACTGGGAGCAACTTAGGGTTCAGTGTCTTGCCCAAGGACACTTCGACACATAGTCAGGTACTGGGATCGAACCCCCAACCTCTTGATCAGAAGACGACCCTCTACCACCTGAGCCACGGTCGCCCATAATTTAAATCACAATTATTCAAACAATTAAATGGAAACAAAACAAAAATCACAAAATAGATTCTTTGAACATAAATAAAATCCTTTAAACACTGAAATCAAGTATGTTCACTTTTGCACAAAACCAAACACTTGTTGCACGTGATGTGTCTTTGCTCTAGGTCTTCATCATCAAACCCAAAGTGTTCCCATTTAAGAGAATTTGACTTGCAACCTGGTTACCTTGCGTTTTTGCTGCGTTTCTCCTGTTGTATGACCACTAGCAACAACTTCAGGCTAGCTTTGGCTCAAAGTTAGTATTAATAACATGTGTGTGCCAAGCTTTATTATTTGTAGATGTCCAAAATAGTGGGTTTGTTTTATTTAGCGAATAAAACATATGTAAAAAAATATATACATATATATATATATATATACATATATATATACATATGTATTTTTTTTTTTATTATTATCATTTTTTCTCAATCACGTTATTTTTGTAATTGTTGGGTGTAATAATCAAAATCGTAATCAAATTTCGATTAATTGAGCAGCCCTACTTTGTGGACAGAGATAAAGAATTGTTCTGTTCTTCTCATAGTATATTTAAAGCACTTTTAAGGGAGCCACTTTTCATTAACTAATCCACTTTGTTTTGTGTGAAAATGTAACAATATTTTAGAAACAAAAGACTTTTATTTAAAAGTCAGAGTTGGTTATCGACAATAGACATTTAGAATTATCGCTTAACTTTAAGACGTCAGAGTTTGACCCAGTGTTGATGCTCCTACCATGACATGGCTGTTCTGGCTGGCCAGGTGAAGCGGCGTGGCGTTGTGGTTGGTGCGTGCGTTGACGTTTGATCCGTGACGGATGAGCAGAGTGCTGAGCGCCGAGTGGCCGTGCAGGGCAGACACGTGCAGAGGTGTGAAGCCGTCCACATTACAGCTGTTTATGCCCAGAGCGCCAGGCTGCAGCGCAGACAGCTGCAAGACACACGGCACAGCAATGGTTCAACAACGCCATCATCTGACACTCGCAGAAGGTCACACCACACCTGCTGAGTGGGAGCACAGCGCGCACACTGACACAGTGGATGGCAGAGCACTGTTTCAAAGCGTACAGCTACTTCCTCCTCTTCCTCGTCCATCCACTCTAACAGGTAGCGCACCTTCAACACAAAAACACACACACACACACAGAGTCAGCAAAATGATGGTCCATTGTTCTATGAATCTGTGATAACCACATTTATTTATTCATCTGAATAATATCCACTGTTATCCAGGAAATGTTTTATTATTTGGGCCGTAGTAAATAGTCATCTTAAAGATGTAAATCCTCATTTTAATCAGAAATAAAAATGGGTTAAAAGTGACCAAAAATGGTGGAATGTGATTTTAAAAACTACAGAAATTGGTTAAAAGTTGCAAATTGGAGTGGGCAAAAACAGACAGAAAAAGTGGTAAAAAGGTTTCTAAGTGTCAATACCAAAACAATTGGTGCAAACTGGCATATAATGGGAATGACTAGGGGTGTGTCAAAATATTGATACGACGATATATCGCGAGGTTTCGTCTTGCGGTACGTTATCGATTCACTGGCGGCAAATATCGATTTTTTTAAAAAAAAAAATCTTTTTTTATTTTGCAAGATACAAGATGTGACGAAAACAATATATATATATATATATATATACAGTATGTGATACACAGAGATAATGCAGTACATAGACAGTACAATGAGACAATAGGTGAGAAGTGGATGTTTACAAATTTACACTACGCGTGTGTGTATGTGTGTGTGTGTGTTAAGAAGAGCCACTTTGTTTTACTTGGCTGTCATTCATGTGAAATTGATTGACAATGTTGCAGAATCGCTGTCTCGTGATAATATTGTTATTGTAGACAAAAATATCACAATGTATCTTATCGTGAAGTACCTGGCGATACCCAGTCCTAGGAATGACAAATCATGAATGTGGTTAAATTGGCACAAGTAGGCATGATATATGGTAAAAAAAGGTTAAAAGTGACAATAAAGGGGCAACATATGTGACAATAGGTGGGAAAAGTGGTAGAAATGTTGGAAAAGTGCTGAAAATGTCTTGAAAGTGGAAAATATGTGCAAAAAAGGCATTGAAATTTGATTGAAAACCGGCAGAAATTAGAGTAATGTAGCAAAAATGTATTAAAAGGAACAAAAATATGGCAAGAAAAAGTCATGAAAATAGGTTTTGTTGTAGTTGCAAAAAAAGGGTAAAAACCAGCAAAAAAATATTGTTAGTTTCTTGAAAGCATCTGGCATCCCCAAGGCTGAGAACCCCTGATCTAACAGCTCAGCTGCATCACAATATATTTCCACAGCAAATAGATGGATGTGATTTCAGCTTACCATCTCTATGTCACCGTCTGCCACGGCTCGCAGCAGCTTCTCCACCTGAAGGTCACACACACACATCAGATATGACAAAAGGAAGCCACCCAAAGGGGCAGAGTATGTGTTGTACAGGTTAGTGTCTGCTTTGTGTGTCTTTGTGTTGTGCTGACAATCACCTCTCTGTGTCGGACTCGTTCCCCCTCAGGTTTGGCCTCTGAGCCCAGAGAAGACGTACTGGAGACTGAGGAGCAGTGGCTGCTGCAGTCTGAGGCCAGAGACGAGTGATTGAAGGACTGACAGGAGACCAAGATACAACAAAGAAATCAATGCAGGCCATTGGTATGATCAGCTGAGCTCTATGGAGACAGCAGCACTACTGTTTAATACACGTGGTGAAGCTGGTTCAAGTTAGGTAAAGGTGATGATTGCGGCAAATTTTCTCAAAATAAAAGCGATATTTCTGAATGTCGACAAAATATACAATAATTGTGCTTTGAACATGTTTCCATTGAAGGTTGTTTTGGGCAGGAGCCTCGTAACTCCCATGAAATCTCCAAACCTCCTTATAAAACTCTGTATTCCTTTGTTGTTTCACGTCTAATGTGTTTAAGTATAACGCGAATAAATGTCCCCGTCTCCTCTTCCATTTACACGTACCACGCTATGTTTTCTTGGAGAGAAGTGGTCATGTGACCAGGTACCTCATGTCATGTGACCATGTACGTCACATTCTGTGACGTGTATTTGCGGAAAAAGTGTTTCCATAGCGCTTTCGGGACACATCCCAACATCTGAAATTCCTCCTCATGAAAACGTAAAAACTTTTTAAAGATATGAGTGTTTTTTTCAAAATTCAAGCATTTCCCTTACCAGTTTTAATTGTGCTATTTAGATTTTGCGCATTTCCAAGGGTAATGGAAATATAGCTACTGTTAGCGCTCTGAGAACTAATCAGACTTTTTGTTAACAGGTGTTATTCAGCAACAATGTGTAAATGTTTCCTTCATGTGAGTCTGAGCTGTTAAATCAAGTGATTACAGACAATGAATGAATGAGCGCTGAGACTCACATAGAATGTGCTGCTGCTGCTGTGTGGACGGCCGTTCTGAGAGGACTGCAGCATCTTGAGGATCTAAAAGAAAATACCAATGATCAAAAAGCAGATTCTTTAACACATACAGTAATAACTGTGTTAAATGTGTGTGTTGCTGACCTTGGAGTTTAGTGCACACTGCAACGGTGACTCTCTGTTCTTGTTGAGGACGTGTGTGCTGGCTCCGTTCTCCAGCAGCACCTCAATCACACCCTCGTAGCCCCAGCGTGCGGCTGTGTGCAGAGCCGTGTCGCCCTTGTCGTTCTGCAGGTCCAGGCGGCATGTTTGGGCATCGTAGTACACCAAAGCCTTCACACACTGACACACATGCACAGAACGCACAAAATTCAAATTGGTTCAGGGCAGGGGGCGGACAATAGTCCATTTAAGACGATAGTCTATTGTTTTGTCCAACGGTTGCACTGCATAGGGTCCCATCATCCCATAAAGGATATACAAGGTGGTATAACGGCTACTAAAAATGAAGCTAATTGTGACGGCTCGTGCTGCGCCGCAGGGAAGTAAACTCGATTATCAGCTGAGTCAGCTGTTTCAAACACCGACATGAGCTGCTACGGCACCTTCTTGTCCTCCTCACCTCTGATGACATTAGGAATATTCCATTTCAGACAAAAGTCCATTGTTTTGTCCAACCACTGCATCGAATTGGGTCACAAAAACATTAGATCATCCCATTAAGGTGATACGAGGTGGCATAACGGCTACTAAAAGTGAAACTCTTTGGTTTATATATATATACTAGATTATCTATATAATGAACGTAAAGATATTAGCTGTGATATTGACTGTATTATCAACCTGCCTTTGCGGTGTTTGTTTTACCTGTAAGGTAGTTTGAGAGGGAGGAACTCACATTCTTATGTAAGGTAGGAGGAGCCGGGATTGTCAGAAAGCAAGATCACAAAGCAAGAAAAATCCAACTCGCCCGTTTGGAGCTGACTTTTTACAAAATGTAGAATAACAAGAGAGGGAGGAAACAGAAATGTTTCAACTTTGACCCTCGGAATGAGGCTAAAGAAATGTGTATCACTGAAGCAAAACCATTATAAAGTGAATTTTTCATAATACTGCTACTTTAAGTATAATCTGATCAAATTTATCCTGAGGTGTCACATGGTCTGTGGACTACTTACATCCTCGTGTCCGTACATGCAGGCGAGGTGCAGCGGTGTGTTCCCGTTGTTGTCCTGAGCATCAGCGTTGGCTCTGTAGTGCAACAGCAGCAGCTACACATACACAGAACACATCGTTTTAGCCTTAAAAACTAATAAGAAAACAACCTAGCTAATCAACGTTAAAAAAAAAACATGTAACACTTAGGAGGCCACAAAGCACTGGCCTCCTACAGGATAGACAAAATGAAAGTAAACTAAACCAAAATTGTGAGGTCTGAGCATTTTAACATATGGTAACAACAGCAAGTTTCAATTTATTTATTTCCAATTTTATCAGAAAAAAACCTACTCAAACTAATATAAATACTAAATCCAATTATTTCTTTGTGAATTATTTTTTTTCTTTTCGAAAATCTACAAAATTCAATCCAACAACAACTTCTGTGTTGAGTAGTGTTATCATGATGCATAGTTTAGGTGTCATAGGTCAGTTATAATATCTACTATTACCTATTAATTAAATAATGAATTAATACAGTGTTTTTCAACCTTGGGGTCGTAACCACATGTGGGGTCGGCTGGAAACAAAATGGGGTTACCTGAAATGTCAAGTAAAAATAAAATTAAAAAAATACTGATTAATATTACATTTTAAAATTTTAATTTGGTTCAAATTATTTATTATTTTTATATATATATATATATTTTTAATATCACAGAAATAGATATACAGTCCAGGAATAGGCAGAAAGCTCAAAGATTATACATAATTGTTATTTTTCCAATTAAAACGCCACATACAATCTCAAAGAAGTGTATTAAATATTTTCATGATCAAAAAACTAATTTTAGAGAAAGAAAGTTTATGGGGTCACCAGAATTTGTTTTCATATGAAAATGGGGTTGGGAACCACTGAATTAATACATTGATGTATGTATCTATTTATTCAGTCATTCATTCATTTACATTATACCATACATTGTTATTTTTAACAGAGGCAGTAATTTGGTTCCCATGTTTTCTACAGACTGTTTTTCACTATTATGTTTTACTGCACCAAATCACTATGTATCTGTTTGTTGAAACTGAAAACATTCCCTTTTTCTTAGAAGCAGTGACAATGAGTAGAGATTAGAAGTTAAATCAGATGAGTATCTCTGTGTCATAGTGAGGACTGTGTGTGTTTACCGTGACACCCTGATATCCTCGCTGGCAGGCCTGGTGTAAAGGCGTCAGGCTGTGGTAGTCCGTGGCATTGACTGAAGCTCCTTTACGGACCAGCAGGTCGATGAGCTGCGCCTGACCTGCCGCACCAAACACAACCAACTGTTGGTTTTACCTATATCACACACACACACACACAGACACCTGGTGTGGAATATAAAGCTTCCTCTGCAGCTTCTCACCACACGTTGCAGCGGCGTGCAGCGGAGTGTATCCTCGTTCGTCTCTAGAGAACGGTGTGATGACTGAGGGGTCGTTCAGACGTCTGAGACAAAAACGCACAAAAGAAAATGTCAAAGAGAAGTTAACAGTATGTCATATAATCATTATACATCAAAATAAGCATTGCTGGGTGCTCTTTAAAGGTGCAGTCCGTAACTCTTATAAAAGTGACTTTTTGTCATATTTGCTAAAGCTGTCACTATGTAAACTAATAGTTTGTGTGAAAAAAAAAAAGGCTCATTGAGTCCCGCCCCCTGCTGCTCCTGCAGCCTTTGGCAGATTGCCAGAATACACCGCGACCGAGCAAAAAGAACCAATCAGACCCAGGATTGTGTTTGATGGGCTGTCTGACAGTTGTTGCTCACAGTCCCCGCCCCTTTCCGGTGGCTGGACCGCCGTCTTTATAACAGTGTATGGTCTGTGCACAACCATTAAACACTCAGACTTAATCACTATTTAATATGAGGCAGCAGCTGATTATAAATATCCCTCAAGGCAACTAAAATGAAAGCCATGTGTTACTCTGTCCTCAACATTAAGGAGTCACTAAACGGCCTGTGTCAGCCACCGAGTGGGTGGCGCTTAATTGATGCTCCTACCTGCCAAAGATCCTGTACTCAAGCAAGATGATCACTCCTGCTCACATACTGTACATCTTTGATATGCATCAAAAAGGATATTCTCCTCATTTAGTGCTCAGATCTCTCACTAAATATGCATCACTTGTGTTAAATGACAACAAATGAGCCTGTTAACGTACTTAATGATTAGAGGGCCAGTGACTGATTTCTGAGCCGCAGGAGAGTGACTAAAGATCTGCGTGTCCCTTGAGAGCCGCAGGTTGCTGACCCCTGTAATGTTTCCTTTCACAAAAACAAACATATCCTTATTTTTCTGTGAAGATACTAAATGCACTGATGCACAAAGTAGTGACACACACACTGGGTTGGTAACGCAGGGTGTTGATTTGGTTTTCTGATTAATCCTACATTCACTATGAGATAACACAATTATCCTTGATGTTGAGGGTGAAATGTGAATTTTAGATGTCCTTACAGTGTATGTGCATGTGTGTGCGTGTGTGTCTGACCCTGACAAATGTGAATCACAGAGGTCACAGGAGCAGAGTGGATGACACATCCGAACGTCTTCATCAGCTTCTCCTTCACTCAGCAGACGCTCCACCTCGGTCTCATTTCCATTAGCAATGTGCTGAACCACATGGACAACACACACACACACGCACACGCGCGCACACACACACACGCAATATTAAAACAGAACATGAAACCCACCAAACAAGTTAAACCAGGGCTATAAAACTAATTTTAGCTCAGAATCAAGTCAACATAATTCTTTATCTTTATGATTTAAACAACATATCCAGATTGAGAAATGATGACATTCACATTTCTAAACCTCTAATCACACACACAAGGCTCTACGCTGAAACTTTACCTAAGGGACACATGTGCTCCCAAAGTAGAAAAAAAAAATTTGGAGCACGAATAAATATTTGACAACACAGAAAATATTTATTCATAAACACAAAATTATGTAGCACAGCATAAGGATTTTTCATTTCTTTCCTCTGTGAAGTAAACACAAAGTGTTAATCAGTCCAATTTCACAATTTAACTCTGATTATTTAAGCGTTAATTAGTGCTGCATGATTATTTTGATCAATTTTGTAATCTCAAATTGATTACATGCTTATTAACTAATTATAGGACTAATTAAGGTAGTTTTTTAACTATGGTAGATTCAAGTACCTCAAACAGAGAGTGGATGGCTGTGGCGGCACAAGGAGCGAGCAGACTCATCTTCTCTTTGAACAGTGCCTTGTCACTCAGCTCACCTGAGCCCTGAAAAACCCAAAACAACGATCACGGACGACACTAAGATACAACACTGCCTGAAAATTGAAAAAAAAAAAAAAAAAAAAAACACAACGTGTCTCACAGAGAGCGCATCCAGCACCTTCCCCTTGTGAATGTACTCCACGGCTGCCTCGAACGTGCTCAGACAGTAGCTGAGCTCATCCTCGCTGGAGTGGCTGAAGCAGAAGTTCCTGATGTAGCTCAAGTTGGCAATCCTGATCAAAAAAAACCACAGATTAATAGAACAGACACGTGTGGTTTATTTATTTATTATTTATTTGGCTGATTACTGATCAGTAAACGCGCTAGCTGGCTCTGACAAACAACATGTAAGTATGACCCAGGGTGGTACTATGCCTCCTGTTGGGCTCACCAGTTTGGGATTTCCGTCTTCACCTGCAGATAGATGATGACAGAGAGGAGATCGTCTGCGCTCACAGCTTCAATGCTGTCTGCAAGGAACACATAGAGCAAAGATGGGCAACTTTAACCACAGCGGGGCCTACAAATATGTGATTTTCCTTGCCAACATTCATGACAGCATTGAGAATAATGACCAATCTGAGCAACAAAGGTTTTGTGTGTGTTTTTGTTGTTGTTTTGTGTATGTTTTTTGTTATTTTTAGTTTCCTTTAAATTCATTTGATATATTTTTGTGGTCATTTTGTGTGTTTTTAGAATCTTTCTTAGTGTTGTTGCATTTTCAACATGTGTTATGAGTCATTTTCTTTGATGTTTTGTGTATTTTATTGCAATTTTGTATGCATTTGAAATCATTTTGTAAATTTTGTGTATATTTTATTTTATTTCTGTGCTTATTATAGAATATATATTATACTTTATTGCCATATATCTAGATGTAAACTGCACTATTGGATGCCCAAACTGCACTACTTTTTCTGCTGCCGATTGTGTTGGGAGTCACTGCTTGGAGCCACGGACCCATTGTTTACACACATCAGCTGTTAGCACTCCGTGCTAATGCTACACCAGTTTATGCAGCGAGACCCAGTGTAGTGTAAGGAGGAAACAATGGGGATGTTTACAGATTCGGGGCTCACAGCGCTAACAACGGACTCCGTAGTGGAATTGGACGGTTTCCAACTTTTGCGTGGTGACGGACGACAGAGAGAGGTAAGGAGAGAGTCTGGCTGTGTTTGTGGGGAAAGGAGGAGCTGCTGCTGGTTGTGCAGCAATGTGCACACACTTTTCCGACTCAAAATCACTGCACGTTGTTTGATTCCGTCATACGATACTATTCGGCCTTGCTTTTAACTCACTAAACCGAAGGCCGAATGTGGCTTTTTTTTTAAATATTCGGCCGAATATTTGGTGCATCCCTAATAACAATAATCCCCAAAGAATAATTTCTTGTTCGTACAGATTTGATTAAATTCTCTTCAGGTAACACTCTCAATGTTACGATCTATGTTTTTTTGTCTTTGTTTTGCAAGCTTGTGTTGGTTGTGTGGTGCACTTTGTTTGATTTTGGTCTAGTTGTCACAAGGTCAATAGTTTAAACCTTGCTTGGGTTCTTTTTCAGTTTGACGGTTATTTGCTTTAATTGTGAGAATCATGCTTATTTTTCATTACATAAGACAAAATAATAATGATTAAGTAAAACATTTTCACCAATCAGGGTACCTCAACGTTTGGAATATTTAGAACAATCCTGTTATGTCCTTGCATTTCTTTCTTGTCCACTGTTTATCTCTAATGGGAGGCTGAAGAAGTGCTCACCGCCTCTATTTATATTGCTCTGTGCGACAGGACCAAGCAGGAGAGAAACCAGACAAGCAGGAAAGAAAGGATATTCTACTGATTCCCAGGAATAAACTTCAGCCAAAGACGTATGCAACAGCTGTTCTAATACAACTCTGTTGGTGTTTCACAATGCATTATGAAGATCCAACCTGACTAAACCTCGGCTCTTTTGGCAGAATGCACATAGATAACACAAAAACACACACACAAACTACCTGTCCGTCTGGGTGTCTGGGTAGCGGTGAGGGCGACTCTGCGCAGACACAGCAGTTTGAGCAGAGGAGATGTGTGCTGGTTGAGCTGACTCAGCTCTCGCTTGGCTCGGGGCAAGTTTATACTGCAAGGTAAAAAAAAGGTAAAAAAAAAAACACACACACACACAGTCAACTACACAAGCATGCATTTAAAGTGATTTCTATTGCATGAGCAACTTCTAAATCGCCTCTCATTCCTACTAGTAAAGGTTACTAGTATTTTATGAGGTTTTATGCAACTCTTTATTGTACAGTATTTTAAATTATAGTATTTTTAGTGGCATTGATTGATTGATTGTTGGTTGTTTGTTTTTTATTGTGAAATGTCTTTTTAAATGTTGATTGCACTTTGAGCTCCTTGCACATTTTTTTCCAATGTGGTTTTACTGCAAATGGCTAATAAACTGAACATATAATAGTCAGGGTTGGGATCAACTATAAATATAATTGCGTAATTGATAAGGAATTACAATTATGGCACAATTATATTTGTAATTGTTGAGAAAATCCAATAAAAATTGCCATCTCAATTAATTGTATTGGGAAAAATTGCTGGTCACTGTAATCGTAATTGAACATGGGTAATTGAAACTGTAAAATGTAACTGACCTCAACCCTGGGCTGAAGATCCCTTTAGTAAATTATATTACCAATTATTTCTTTAAAAAAAACCTAAATTAGTGGATATTTTGTTTTGATTTAAAAAAAAAAAAAATGACAATAATAATAATAATAAATAATAAAAATCAATGATTCATGTTCAATAAAAAGTATCTCAAGGACATTTTAGTGGTTCTCTGACCTGAACTCTGGTTTGACACCAAGGTGCTTCTGCTGCAGCTCCTGCAGACTGCGGGTGGTTTTGTTGAAGGCAGCGTCCTTTGAAAGAACAGGGAAACTATTTACCATCATTAGACTGGAATCAACCATGTAGTTTTATTTTTGTAGCTATGAGGATATTTGTTGTTGTGATTTAACTCCTGGTGCATAGATGCACATTTACCTGGCTGGCTTCTATCGTTCCCACACAGTTAAAGATTAAATCATGGATGCCATGATGAACATAGACCTAGGAAGACAGGAAGGATATACAGGGTAAACTAATGCAAAACCTTATATCTATAGCACACATCATACACTTGGATAAAATTGCATGTCCATATATATATATATATATATATATATATAAATAAAAAACAATAGACAATAATTATAAAAGTCAGTGTATTTTACTGATAAATTAAAAATGTCTATTAAATATACAAAAAATTTGATTTGTTTTTCAATTTCTTGGGGAAATAAATGACAAGAAACTGATTTTTTCCACATAAAAGAACAGGTTTCATCTGCAAAACTAACAATGTTTTATCCCACATCCATTTATACCCATATCATTGTGTAACGGTATCTCTATACTGAAAAAACTCCTCACTTTGGGTGTCAGCTTATTTTTTCAGGGTTGATGTCTAGTAAGTCCTTAAGCCAAATCATTTAAGAACCTCTGATTTTAACACATGGATATGTCTTGGTTTGTATTAGGAAAACCCTTTCAGTTACAAGAGATGCTGGGTGTTCATGAGCTGGAACTGAAATCACAAAGTGTGGATGTGATTTTCAGCGGCCAAACAAAAGTTTTGTCTTAAAACCCAGAATTTTTACACATGCCTGCTCCTCCTCTCCGCTCCACGTCTCCATAAGAGTAATTTTAAAACTTCTTATGGTTGTGAAATTACCTCCACTGCCTGTTTGAGAAGAGTCATCTGCAGCCCCTGCTTTACCAGGAGTTTCTGTGGAGGAGAAACATTTTCATCAGAGCAGGGAACATAAACCAAATTAGCTTCAACAAAGGAGGCTTTAAAGGGACAGCAACGCCTTCCATGTTAAACATGTCATTCAGAGATGGCAATTTGCATGTGCTCAAAACGTGAAGTAAGTCCTTGTTTTACATATAAAAGCCTTTCTGTGCACAAAAGCCTGATTTAGTGATAATCATTCTAACATTTAGAACAATATATTGACTGATGTATGCACTAATGCAGTGTTTCTCAAATGGGGGTACGCGAAGGCACTACATTAGAAAGCATTAGAAATATGGGGTTTTATTATGTTTATTTTTATTTAAAAATGATAGTCATACTAAATATTATAGCAACTCCCAAAACGACAACAAAAGCACACACAATAAGAAAAAAATATACTGAATAAAAAAAAGAACAGACGAACAACGACAAAATACACAAAATGACACCAAAAACACATGCACTCGGAGAGTAGAATCCTATTACTAGCAACACACAAAACAACGACAAAGACAAACTAAATGAGAAAAAAATACACAAGATCAATACAAAATACACAAAAATAACAGAGAAACATACAAAACAACATAAGAAAACAACCGAACGACACCAAAAACACACTTACTGAGAGAGAATAATTTAAATAATACCAACGACACACAAAAACACAAAATAAACCGAATAATAAAAAGAACAGGCAAACAATAAGAAAATGATACCAAAAACACACACAATGACACAAAAAGGCATAATGCTGATAGAAATGATCTTGATTAGAACATGAACTGAAAATAAAAGGGTCAGACTTGGTCCCACATCAGGAGGGAGATAACCAGAAATGATAAAAACTATGGAAATAAATTGTGAAGTTTGAGAACCAATATAATACTGCATGTAAAACCAAGTATTTGTCAAGTAATTACCAAGTATTTATTATCCCATTTATTTATCAGTAGATTGATTCAGAATTGGGTTCAGGTCCCTTCACTCTGTCAGACACATTTCTCAGCTGTATGCAATAGTAACGCACAAAATTATCGGCACTTTATCAATTTAGTATTTTTCTTATTTTGCACAAGGAATGAAAAATTATATTACATAATTTTCAATGTATTAGGTCTGCTAGTTGTTCAACATGATACAGAGTCTGCAGAATAATTCTATTTGTTAATTTTTTGTGGAGTTTTGGGGCAACCGTGGCTCAGTGGTTAAGTGGGTCATCCAATAACCGAAGGGTTGGTGGTTCGAATCCCGAGTGAAAGAATAATGCACATCAGAGTCTTAAAGTGTCTATGATAAAGCACTATATAAAATGCAATGCATTATTATTATTATTCCATGACAGAAACTAGATGATCTCTTCAATAAGGTGTGGGGAAAAAACATTAGTTTCGGTCAAATGAGTAGTAAAATACCTGCATATTGGTCAAAAATCTAATATTATGCATCCCTTGTATGTAACTGTGTTTGATCAAGTAGGTGTTTATATCTAACTATTAATAAACTATTATTGTTAGCTGAAGGCCAACTGTTGAGACTTTGAATGGTTTCCTACTCACCAGGCGAGCGTCTCTGAGCAGACACTGAACACATTTAATGTAAAGGCCATTCACAGAGTCCTGGGGAAACAAAACACAGGAGAGCAGTCAGAACTGAACAAAGAGGAAATTGGCCAAATCTTGAAAATCGTCAGCACCAACTTTACACACTCCTCCTGGAGCTACTATTACTACTACTAATACTACTATTACTCCAGCAGTGTTCTTGGATGTGTTAGTACAACAACAAAAATCATAAATATGTCTAAGTTTATATCTCAATATTACATTTCTGTCTTAGCAAATCAATAATAATGCATTGGTAGTATAAAATTCACTGTCTTTGTATGAACTTGAGGCACCGCATCGAAGGCGGCGCAACAAAGGCAGAGCTATTATTTGTAACACAAGGGGCGGAGCTATTAACTGTAATCCAACACAGGGGGCGGAGCTATTAAGTGTAACCTAACAGGTGGCAGAGCTATTAACTGTAACCTAACACAGGGGGCGGAGCTATTAACTGCAACATAACACAAGGGGTGGAGCTAATTGCATTCTAACACAAGGGGTGGACTTATTAATTGTAACATAACACAAGGGGTGGAGCTAATTGCATTCTAACACAAGGGGCGGAGCTATTAATTGTAACATAACAAAAGGGGCGGAGTTATTAATTGTAACGTAACACAAGGGGCATAGCTATTAATTATAATATAACACAAGGGCTAAGCTATTAACTGTAACCTAACACGGGGGAGGAGCTATTAATTTAAATGTAACAAAAGGGGCAGAGCTATTAATTGTACTGTAACACAAGGGGCGGAGCTAATAACTGTAATGTAACTAAAGGGGCGGAGCTAATTACTGTAACATTACACAAGGGGCGGAGCTATTAATTGTAACTTGACACAAGGGGCGGGGCTATTAACTGTAACATAACACAAGGGGCGGAGCTATTAACTGTAACCTAACACAGGGGTAGGAGCTATTAATTGTAACATAAAACAAGGGGCGGAGCTATTAATTGTAACATAAGATAAGGGGCGGAGCTATTAATTGTAACGTAACACAAGGGGCGGAGCTAATAACTGTAATGTAACTAAAGGGGCGGAGCTAATTACTGTAACATTACACAAGGGGCGGAGCTATTAATTGTAACTTGACACAAGGGGCGGGGCTATTAACTGTAACATAACACAAGGGGCGGAGCTATTAACTGTAACCTAACACAGGGGGAGGAGCTATTAATTGTAACATAAAACAAGGGGCGGAGCTATTAATTGTAACATAAGATAAGGGGCGGAGCTATTAATTGTAATGTAACATAAGGGGCGGAGCTATTAACTGTAACGTAACAAAAGGGGCGGAGCTATTATTCTAATGTAACATAAGGGGTGGAGCTATTAATTGTAACGTAACACAAGGGAAGGAGCTAATTACTGTAACATTACACAAGGGGAGGAGCTATTAATTGTAACATAAAACAAGGGGCGGAGCTATTAATTGTAACATAAGATAAGGGGCGGAGCTATTAATTGTAATGTAACATAAGGGGCGGAGCCATTAATTGTAATGTAACAAAAGAGGCAGAGCTATCACCTGTAACATAACACAAGGGATGGAGCTAATTACTGTAACATTATACAAGGGGCGGAGCTATTAATTGCAACATAACACAACGGGCGGAGCTATTAATTGTAATGTAACATAAGAGGCGGAGCTATTAATTGTAACATAACGCAAGGGGAGGAGCTATTAACTGTAACGTAAAACAAGGGGTGGAGCTAATAATTGTATTCTAACACAGGGGGTGGAGCTATTACCTGTAACATAACACAGGGGGAGGAGCTATTAACTGTAACATTAAAAAGGGGGTGGACCTATAATCTGTAACATAATGGTGTTTGCAGGCTGGAGCTGTGAATCTTGGCCTAATTTTTTTTCTTCTTTTTTGTTAAATGCTCCCATTTGCACATAAGAAGTCGGATCTAAACCCCCAGCCCTAAACCAGCTCAATGTGGAAAAACTGACATTGATTCGGTAGCGCCCCCTACAGAGTGAAGAGAATTTAACATGGGGCAAACGTATTATAATGCACTCCTCCTAGGGCGTTTCACTGGCAGGCTCAAAATCGCTGGAAATCATCTAGAGAAGTGGGACATCAAAAAATATCCATAGATTTTGCCCAAAACTTTTTGAAAATTTAAATTTTTTTTAAAATGCTCCCATTTGCACATACAAACTTTGATTTGTGTCAAATGTAAATCAGTTGTTAAACTCTCTGCCCGTTTTGTTATTGCTTTGTGTATTTTTGTGGAGGCTTTGTGTATTTTTGTTGACATTCTGTGCATGTTCCTGTTGTTTAGTATGTTTTTGGAGTTATGTTGGGCATAATACACGAAATGACTTCTAAAATCCACAAAATTTCTTGAATTACAATTTTGGGTGGATTTGTCTTGGGGCTGCACAAAATTAGACCGAGGGCCACCAGTTGCCTATGTTTGATATAGAGGGTTTCAAACTTCTCCCTACTATGTGGTGTCGCAGCCCCCTCCTGTCCTGATCCTTGAAGGCCTGACAGAAGTTGTGGATGAACTTGTCCAGTTTCTGGCCGTGGCAGCCCAGGAACTCCCTGACATCCTGCAGGCTCTTCAGGCAGTACGGGTGAGATGGAGCAGCATCCGATGGGCTGGGATCTACATCCACGGGACAGGAGATGCAAAGTATGCTGTAGCTCTGCTCCTGGTCATTGTAGAAGGTTTCCTCAAACAGGATAGGGACGGACGCAGGGGCTGGAAACCCAGAACCCAGCAGGACCTGCCTGTCCAGGATCCTGACCTCCTGTAACACACACACACCAATACATTAATAACCATGAAAGGCATTATCTACAACAGCCTTTACAACAAGTCAGGTGGAGGCAACCTTTACCATCAAAAAGGCCTTTTAGCCCCTGCTATCAGACAAACATGAGACTGGGAGCTGCATTATGTCATTATGTATATAACTACAATATTTGCATTTCCTGAAGAAAATGCAAGTGAGGATGCCGGTGTTGGCCCGGGTCACACCACATTAGCTTTGCATTAGCATTGAGGAGTTTTTTTCCCTAATCCCACACTGTACCCCCTTTAAAGGAGCATAGTTTGGGACCTCCCTTTTCCCCCTCTCCTTAACTCCTGTTTTCCACTTTTCATCTAAGCATGATGGTGCCGCCGGTGGCTGCCTCAGTGTGTTGGTGCGCATGTTCCTCGCACCAACTGCAAAGTTAAATTCCTTGTACTGTTTTAAACTTTACTTGGCGAATAAAAACCTTTTTGATTCTGATTAATTTGCATTAGCATTAGTATTAGTTATCATTAGCTAACATTAGCTTTAGAATAGCATTAACCTAACTTTAGCATTAGATTAACAATAACATTAACCAAGCATTAGCACTAACCTAGCATGAACATCAGCCTAGCATTAGCATTAACCTAGCAATAGCATTAACCTAGCATTAACACAAACCTAGCAATAGCATTAGCCTAACATTGACATTAACCTAGCATTAACACTAACCTAGCTTTAGCACTATCCCAGCATTAGGAGCCCTAGCAACACGCCCTGCCCATTTAGTGTACTGCCCTGATGACTTACGCAGCCCAGCTACGCCAAGAACATAAGTATCTTTCCCACTGGAAATTCCACCAACGGCTTGTTCAGATCATAGAGGTTAGTACAAAAACACCATATATTTCAACTTAAATATCTAGTGAAATGGTGTCTCGGCTTTTCTTCACGACGTAACTGCTATTCACATATAGCAAGATTTGCGGGTGTCAATCTTCATCATATATGACTAAAATCCTGTTTTTCAACCTCAAATGACTTACTTTAAAACAAACTTCATAGAAAAATTAACACTTGAACACAAAGTAGGATGATAATAACTAATGATCACAGCAGAGTTTAGATTTGGGAAAAAAATATGTGACCAGTATTTTAACGTTACAGTTTGACCGACATCCCATTCATTATCATTGAGGAGGCGGGGTTTATAACCTATACAGCAGCCAGTCAGCAGGGGGGGAGCTCGAAATATAAAAGCCTCACTCCACCAGGGAGATTGTCCCATTCATTCTATTTACAGTCTATAGTATATATTGGCAAAAAACCTATTAGCGTTGGTATTGTAAATAAAAATGAGAGTAGATGAACCTTTCCATCCATGGTCTTGTATCCATCTTCCACTGCTTGTAGAACATAGCTGTCAAAGTGAGAATCTGGGTAGCTGCTGACAGTCAGACTTCCACAGCACGGAACCAGCACCTGAAACAGTGAAAACAGCTCTGTGTTACAAAGTATCGACACACAAATGCATTGTGCAAAATAGATTAGTAGATACATTTCTTGGATATGGAATTTAAAGCTAGAAGTCACTGATTAGAAACTGGGATGCCATGTTTTGTATTTTAATAGATGTCGTACATTCTTTAGGTCATCATTAGTGTCGGCATTCAATAGGATGATTTAAATAATCAGTTGTAAATAATGATGCAAATGGCCGCAACACCATTTATGCACAATATTAATAGCTCCAACTTTAGTTTGCATGGTGTAATGAGTCCGTTCAGGGTTTCCATACAGAAAAAGAAATATTTGTAAAAGTTAAACCATTTCTAGATATTAAAGATTTGTTTTAATCCTAAAGTAAAATACATCGTTCAGTATACATTGTGATGTACTGTTTTGTGGCTTTGTAGATCCAATGATCCGAGTTGGACTTCCTTAGTTCTAACACCAGCTCACACATTAAATAATGCAAATGGTCTAATGCAAACATAAGCAAGTTTTGGCTCGGGGGCCACAGTCTAATTTTGTGCTACCCCCAAATTAAAATATGCTAAAAACACATTATTAAATGACTTGTGAAACACAAAAAATTACTTAAAAAACACACAAAATGACTTCAAATATGCAAAACAATGACATAAATACACAAAATGACTTCTAAAATCCTAAAATGACGACAGATACACAAAAGGTTTCCAAATATACAAAACAATGACAAAATCACTTCAGAAACGTACAAAATGACAGAAAAATACAACAAAGGAAAGTAAAAAAAAACACCCAAAATGAAACAAAAAAGGATTCCAGAAACACACATTGCTGCTGCCCTCTTCTGGCCCGGTGCTGTATTACTGAACGTTGGATGCTAAATGATGCGCTTCATCATGTTGTGAACTAAAAAGTGGCCCCAAGCTGAGACTTACGACTCCATGGAGCTCTGCCACTCTGCTGCAGAGGTCCGGCCTCTGTTTCTCCAAAGCTAAGAAGAACGGGTTCTTCAGGATGTTCTCATCATATACAGCCATAAGGAGCCAACAGTCCTGATTCTAGGGAGCAATAACAACACAATCATCAGCATTATTCTTTAAAATAACTCTCTGAACCAATGTGTATTCAATGTTCAGGCTACAGTATGCACAAGGATTTAATTTCAGACGAATGAAGCCAAACAACAAACAATATCTAAGCAAAACGGAAGAAGACAGACTACAAATAATGAGGTCAGGAAAGTTAACGTTAAAAGAAATTGTTGCAAAGAATCCAAAATTTTACCCATTAAATCAGGAAGCACTCCTCCAAGAACAAAGTCCTCCTCCACTGACTACTCTGAGCAGAAATACTTTCTCAACCAACGACTGATCCTATTTTATTGTTTCTTTGAGGGAGGGAGGGTTTGCTTTGAGTTTTTAAATAGTAGTAATTAGTAGTAGCTGACTGTGACTCAGCCGAGGCATGTGAAAATTCTGACGGAGCGACCAGATAGTTTATGTCAACAAAAACTCCCAGAATCAAAATCATATATACTTTTATTTATCCCAGGAGGAAATAGCTTTTTATACAGATGCTCCAGAATATTGAATGAAAAGAACAAACACTAAAATGTACATAATTAAATAAAAGACAGTTTCAGTTTATTTGTTTGTTTGTCTAACAAAAAAAAAATATTCAAACATAAATCACAATTTAAAAATAAATAAGACTGAAACAGGCAGAATCAAAAATGGTTGCATGCCCAACATAAATCATTACATTCAAGTTAGCTTTTCCAATAATACACACAAAAAATGCAAGCATTTGAGTTGCCTTTTTTCAAATAATGCAAAATAATTATATATATTAGGGGGTGTTGAAAAAAATTGATTCGGCGATATTACGTTGCGCTATTCTTGAATCGATTCAAAATGCATCCATATCAACTTTTTTTTTTTTACCTTTATTTACCCAGGAAAGTCTTTTCCACTGCATGAAACATTGTAACTGCACAAAGAAGTGCTCTGAAACCTGGGCATATACCTCAGTTAAGTTGCACTGAAGTCAAAGTTGGTTTAAAAGCCACAGGCAGATTGTATGTTATTTTTTTATTTTAAGTTGTTGGCACATGGCATGTTAAAGCCAATGTTTTGAGTGTAAAATATACCAATAAAATATACTTCATACGTAATGTTCTCATGAAGGTGTACACATTTACAGATTAGTTGTTTCTTAAGTCATACACAAAAAAATAATAATAATCGCCTTATACTTTAATATTGGGATATATCGTATCATGACCTATGTATCGGGATACAAATCGTATCGCCAGATGCCAGGCAATACACACCCCTAATATATATATACACACATGTACTTTCTTTTATATAGAACATTTAACAATGAACAAAAACATTTCTACTGCTTCACATAACTCTCTAAAATATAGTGACATTTTCTTTTTGAAATTAAATAGTGTGTGACTCATTTTTTATTTCTTTAACAACATAACATTATTCCACACATTAGCCCCTAGAACACGTTTTACTTCTAATCACGCATTGGTCTCGGTCTGTAGTGAGAAGTATTTTTTCAACACCTTCTGGAAGAGTATTTATTTTTGCTTTAATTAATGAATTAAATAATGGTTAAATACAAGTGCACACCTCCAGAAAAAAATAAAATAAAATAATACCAATGTACATATATACAAATATAATACAGATGAATATAAGTATAGTATAGTGAGCCAACTACCAGCTACACTTTAAAATCAAGAAGCTGTTGTGCTAAAGTGATGAATTGTACGAGGCGGACATTGATCCTTACCGCAAGGCTGGGATTTTTTTTCAGGAAAAAAAGGTTTCCTCAGATTTAAGACTTTGATGAATACATGCGTGTCATCTGGTGACGGCTGAAATAACCACCGGCATAATTTTGAAACTAGAAAATAGGAAGTGTGTGTTGTGTCAGATGATCCTGGCCTGAGGCAACTCTCTAAAACTGTCCCAGAGAATAAGCCAGACTCAGAGCAGTGAATTCTACAACTAAATTGCAGGTCACAGTGAAGGATGGACTGTTGTCCTTTGTGAATACCCAATGCAAGCATATAAGAGCATGTAAGAGGTGAAAGTAATGGATTACTAGTACTCACGTTACTGTAATTGAGTTGATTTTATGGGTACTTTTTTGAGTATATTTCTGAATTAGTAATCTTACTCAAGTACGTTTTAAAAGAAGTCATTTGTTACATTTATACACCTAACTGTTACTGAGTAAATTATTATAGTGAAACAACAAAAAATGAAATACCCAAATTTAAACGTAATACACGGCGCCAAAACAGCATTGAAACCTTTAAGAGTTCATAAATGTATCTACAGTATACTTAGAGCCTGAGAATTTGTTTGATTTTTAATTGAATTAATTTCTGTCATTTTATTTAAAAAACAATTGTACATTTTGACAAAACTTTTATTTTATACAGACGCCTTTTGTGGTTGAGCAATATTTGGTCTTTTCCTTTTTAAGTTTATAGATGACATGTTCACTGTATTAAAAGGAACTGTGGCAAAATTTATTACCAAAAATAAACATGGGGGGGGGGGGGGGGGGGGTGAAAGTAACAAGTAACTTTTATGTTGAGTACTATTTAATTGAGCTACTTTTTACTTGTACTCGAGTATTTTATGGATGACTTACTTGTATTTGAGTGTAAATTCAATCAAGTAACTGTACTTCTACTAGAGTGGAATATACTGTATCAGTACTCTTTACACCTCTGTAAATTCTCCACATAAAGGAAACCTAGTGTAGGTTTACCCACAAAATAAGAAAAAAAAAAAGAGCATTACATCAAGTCTTTTAAAAGCAAAAACATCAAGATTACTAAGACAGCTTTTTTTCTGTATTGTCTGATGTATAAATGTTGTTACAAATGAAAGTAAAATAAACACACAACAGTTAAGGTTAAACAAATACAACACACATTTCCAAACAGGGTTTGTTGGATTTGCTCATCCTGACTCAAACTGTCACTGACTATTCAAACAAAGAGTTGTGGGCCAATTTATCTATGATTCAACTGATATTTTCTGCTGACAAATGTATAAGTTTAAGTGTTAACTAGATAAGATGTGACACACAGGTTATTAACCTTTTAGTTTTTGAAGGAAAGTATGCATTCTTAACAAATAATAAAATGACGGATCAGTTAGTGTACACATACAGACCATTTCCAAAAAATTTGAATATCATGGAAAAGGTTGTTTAATTTCCATAATTCCATTCAAAAAGTTAAACTTTCATAGATTATAGATTCAGGGCCCACAATTAAAATGATTTCAAGTATTTATTTGTTTATTTTTACATGATTTTGGCTTCCAGCTCATAAAACCCACGAAAACGGAATTTCAAAAAATAGAATACTGTGAAGAAATCACCATTTATTTCTCAGTTTTTCAGGAAAAAAAAGAGGAGGAGGAGGAGGACTGGACTGTTGGCCAGTGATCCATGGTCCTCTTTTCAGATGAAAGTAAAGTGTGCCTTTCATTCGGGAATCAAAGTCCAAAGGTTTGAAGGAAGACGGGTGAGGAACAGAACAGAACATTTCACCCCAAATCATGACTGACTGTGGATATTTCACACTGGACCTCAAGCAGCTTGGGTTCTAACTGCTGTTCCGGTTAGATTCTGGTTTAACTGAGCCAGACTTTAGGGTTAAACCTGGAAATAGGGGGATAATTTTGACCCCCGTAGTGTAAAAAAAATATTTTTATAGATTAAAATGCACAACACCAATAAAGGAAAAGCTCACCCTTTCTTTATCAGAGAAGTTTTCAAGTACCGTAGTACGGTAGCTATTACAGAAAGAAGAAGACAGATGTAGGGAAACTACAGGTTTATTTAGCTCTTAACAGCCTATAATAATTACACAAAAGAAAACCTTAAAAAAAAAACAGAAGTGGAATAGAAGTTCAATAGATCTACAATTTTTAAATACATTTATATATACATTATGTCTGGAGATTACTTACAGTAGTTGTTGACATTAAACTGGTGAGCAATTTTGGCCAAAGAAACAAGATTTTTGGGGGCATTCTTGGCTACAATAAGAGAAAAAAGGCCCGTGGTGCTTGCTAATTTCTGATAAATAAATAAAACAAGTTCGGCCCCCCAACAAAGACGTCAGCTGAGTGACTATGTTCTCAGGACTAACGCCCAGCGTGACATCACAAACATTCCTCCTCTCCACTTTCAACTGTTGGAGCTCACAAGAACCCCGTGAGCAATCACGAGACCATTTCAGAAGGATTAGTGATGATGATGATGATATGCTAGTGTGTGGTTAGAGCTTCAAAAATGATGCCTGCTTATATATCACTTTGAAAGAACTAGTGCAGTGCCCATTTTGAGGTATGTCTTGCTATAGAAAAGTGGGAGGTTTAATATTTAGCACTGTAATATAGGCGAGCATATATCTGCAGCTTGCTGAGCGAGAGAGAGAGAGGTGTGTGTGTGTAGCTAGTCGACTAAATGAACTGTGCAGAACATAATATTTAGCACTGTAACATAGGCTACATATATATCGTGAAAGCCTATTTTTATTTTTTTTTATTATTATTACTTACCTTAGTCACAAATGTTGCTCATTGAGGACAACTGCTGGTCAATATTTACGGGGTGTTTTTTTTTAGGATATTAGACCCACTTTAGGTATCATTGAAGTCCAAATAAATCCAACATCGCATACTTTTGAACTAAGCTGCAGCCATGTTGAAAGTCTCAGCTCAATCTGAGCCTGATTTGCAGATATTTGCGAAACACACAGAGATTCATTGCTTTATAGATTGATCACTGCTGTTTTTACAGTCTTAATATCTGTAATATACAGACTATTTCTGGTCTGATGTGGACATTACTGGTGTTATTGCAGTCATATTATTGGTATTAAACAGTCTAATGATGACGAGTTATTTATATAATATATTATTACTGGAGCAACAGTCTTCCTGATGTTGTCATACCTTCATAATACTGTCTCAATATTGTGTAAAATCGTTGTTTTACTGGTGTGGAGTCTTGTGGTAACTGGAGTTAAATAGTCTCATTATTACTGGTGTTTACCATTCTTATTACATTAATAGACTAGAACTTGATTTGTCATTGCAACATGTACAATGAAATTGCAAAAGCCAGTGCAAACAATGATATTTTTTTAATAGAATAAATAAGAAACAAAGATAGAACTGCAAAAAAAAAAAAAAAAAAAAAGAAGAAGAAGAGTGCAAACGCTGTCATAAAAAAAAGATATTTACAAAAGTGAGTTGTAAGAAAATATACTTACGACTGGTGTGATGTGGACATTACTTGCAGTCCTATTATTGGTGTTAAACAGTCTAACGATGACTTGAGTTATAGATATAATTATTACTGATGCAACAGTCTTCCTGGTGTTGTAATACTGCCATAAAACTGTGTAACTATTGTTGTAAAACAGTCGTTTTACTGCCTGGTGTTAGTCTTGTGATGACTGGAGCATCATGTTTAACAGTGTCATGGTGACTGCTACTGTACAGTCTTCTTTTGTTTTGTTTTTGTCTTGCTCAAAGTTGTCAGCTTAGGCTCTTGTCTTTATTAATATGAACTTTTATTTTAGCTCCACTATCAACACAAGCATCAAACACTCTGTATGTGTTATTATGTTCTGTGCTACACCTTCCTCACACCCGAACAGGTGCGACAACAAAGCTAAATAACGAAGAGATATTTTCCATCAGCCCTTAATGTTAAATTTGAAGGTTTTTTTGTGAAAAAAGATATCCCCAGAGCCCCGGGGGGACAGTGTGAGCCTCTGATACCCGGCCCAGAGCCTATAAACCCGGGGAGAATCTGCGGGGAGCTCCATTAGCAGTAGCTTAGCTTCATGCTAGCATCAAACAGCTTTCTTAATGGAGGATGACACACACTTACACAGGGTGCTCACCTGTAACAGATTTATTGCTGGGGTTATCCGGGGGAAAGCATCGCTGAGCCGGGGCTCCAGTGGCCGGTCTTCGGGAGCTGTTGATGCGGACAAGGGGAGAAGAGTCGGTGGATCCGGGGCAAAGCTCACATGACACCGGTTGGTGCACTGAAATGTGACCCGTCAGATTCTGACCACAGGGCGGCGCTGTTTCACCATAGCAGTGGTAGCCATGTTCAATAACAATTCAATTACCAGCATTTCTTCCAATTACAATTATTTTTGAGCCTCAGAAAGTCAATTCCAATTACGTTCTCAATTACCAAATTTCAATGAAAATTAATTACAATTACTGAGCTTGAAATAAACAACCTAATAAAAGTTAACCTTCCTCTTGTGTTAGTCTCTGATACTGGGTCCTAAATTAGCTGTAAAATACACTGATAACAAATATCTATCATCTAACTAATCAATGGAAATATACATTTTTGGTTAAGGCATCTGAGCCTTTTTGTGTCAGTATACCCGTAGATTATTATTATTATTTTTATGGTAAAATATGGCAAAACTTGAAATGTCTAGAAATGTACATAGTACTCTAACATAGTTCCCCAGTTTTGTGTTAAATTATAATTGAGGTTTTTTTTAGAATTTTCATGGAAATTACAATTACTAAATCAATTATCTGAACTCAATTACAATTTACCTACGATTACTACAGCAACAGATTTTTTACATTACAGTTAATCATAATTACACCATAATTTTAATTAATTATCAATTACGCAATTACAATTATAATTGACCCCAACCCTGGTGGTAATTTAAAGAAAGTCGAGAGAAAGATGTGTTACGTTAACAACAAAAAGAACAACAGTAACTATAATCGTCATTTAATCTTTTTTGGACATTTTCTTCCAAAGTGTGAACTATGAGCAACTTTGCTAAATAGAGCATATCTGTCAAGTATCCTGTTTTGGCCAGGAAACTCCCGTATTTTACCCGTCTTTCCTGCCATCCTCTTATATTAGTATTTTCCCGTATTATAATGTAGTAATGATCAAAAGTGAAATAAATAAAAACATTTCTCTGCCTCTCTAAACTGAAAGCTGTCACTAGTTTTGCGAGAACTGCCTCCTAAAGTGGCCTGTGTGGCGGTTCTCGTGAGATTAGGTTAGTGCAGACAGCAGGAACAAACCCGGAAACAACTAAGAACAGAGATGAGTTCCCAGGGAACAGGGAAGAGGGAGTTAGGGTGGGACAACAGAAGGCAGAACAGGTGCAGCACCAAAATCTGTTACGCATCAAATTCTGTGGTTATACAGCTGAGAAAAAGTGAAGTTGTATTATTAAGGTTAGCATGGGTGTTGTATTTTACTTCAAATAGATAAGTTTAGATAGTTTACTGAATTACAGTGTGAAAACGGCTCCAGGGTTGATAGTGCTTCTCCCATTGGTTTTCGAAAAGTGCTCGAAATCGAGCCAATCAAGGCATCAGCGGAAAGGTCTGCTCCGCGCAAGTCTGAATATGTCCATCTCTACCGGGTAGTCAAAACTGCACAATTGCGGTGCAAAAAAAGTGCCAATTTCACGGTAAATGTGGCACCAGCGGACACGCTTCATTCTCTCGTGTCCGAATATGTGGTTTATTTACGGCTAGGAGCCGAATTGCGCCCGCTGAAGGCAGCAGAAGTTTGATGTGCTTCAGCCGCAGGGTCGGGTTTATGCTAATTATGGCTCCATTTTATGATTTCTGACCAACACGGTCTTTGTTTCATTTATTTATTCAGACTACGGTACTTTTTTCAGGAAATGTACTTTAAAAATACTTTGATTAAAGTAAGGAGATAAAAGTAAATTTCTTGAAAAAAAAAAAAAAGTTATCTGAATGACTGAAAACATATTATTTCAAAAAACAAGTCAAAATGAACTTGCTGGAATTATTACTGTGGCTGTAAAGCCTGATGAATGCTTCCACAAATCATGATGCTCACAGAATAGGATGGAAAAATACTCCTTCTGTTCATCATATTGAACTATTTTATTTCAGCATTTGTCATGTAAAGATTTAAATATAAAAATGCATTTATTAATCAGAGTTGATTGTTAAATACAGGATAGTTTCCGAGTAGAGCCCCAATAAAAGGACGGGCACTGACAAAATAAATGTACAACTTTTGGACGTTTCTTATCTTCATCTTACAAAGGAGACAAATAAAGAACAACAAAGAAAGAGTTTAAAAAATCTCTGCGAGCGCTGACAAAACTTTCTATCTTTGCAAAATTGTCCACCAGACGAGGAAAAATATCTCTGTGCACACAGTGTGTTTCCTGTCAGTCATCTGGTTCTAACACACACTGCTCCACAATCTCTCTCAAATTAGGATTTTCCATTGCTGCGGCAACTCGCTCCTTGTCATTGATCTGTTTGTTAACTGCAAAGAGAGAGAGAGAAATACAAGTTAATGGATGACAAGTTAGCATGTAATTTTCAGTTGTAATTTTCATGATGATTCTACTTTTATTGGTGCTATTACAGGGTTCCTACAGCTTTATTCTAAATAAATTCAAGACTTTTTAACGTAATTTGAACTTAAATTTAAGACCAACTTCACAGTAAACACAATTGGGGGTGAAAAAAGCACCACATTAATCACATAGGATTAGGGCGATTTTTTTTCTTCTAGTGCAGACGTGTAACTGGCGACCCCCACAGACAACCCCCACAAAAATACACAAAAAACAAACTAAAATAATCAAAATGACTCCCAAAACACAAGATGACTACAAAAATAGCCATAAATCTATAAAACAACAACAAAAATACAAAAAAATAAAAAACATTAAGAAAATGCTTTGTTGGACAGGCAATTTTTGTTAAATTTACATTTTCCCATGTTGTTTGTACATTTAAAAAAAAAGGAATGTTATTTATTTTGTGAGACTAATTACAATCAATGTACAATGTAAAACTTTTTAAACATTGATTTAAGACATTTTAGACTTTTAACACCTGTAATATTAACATCCCCACTTTTTTTTTTGTATTAAAATGGTTAGTCAATGTCCTAAGAGGAAGTGCTTTCACCCTTTTCTCCGTAACACTTTAGACTTCCTGAAATTGACTTTTTTTTTTTTTTTTTTTTTACAATTTATTACATGTTCTATCAGTGTAATATCAGTTTAAAATTAAATAATTTTTTAGATTTAGCAGGAAGAAAACAATGAAAGCTCACACAAATAACAGATTTTATGGCTATTATAACAATCGCAAGCTGAAACGATTTATTTGCGGGGTTTCTTCTAAGGAGGAGACGTGATTACTGCAATGTTTGTTGATTGTCAGTAAATTGCAACATGTTAGCTTTCAGAAAGAGTCGGAATTTTTCCAATAGAGCGAGTTTTAACAGAGTTACGGTTATTTTAATGTACACATAATACCAGGATGTGTCGCCGGCGACAAAGCTGGTGTTAAAGGGTTAATGACAATTAAGGCCTTATTGTTAGATTCATGAATTTAATGCCTTTTAAGGATCCGCTGGAACCCTGTATTACTTAGCGTGTGATCTGTTATCAGCAGCCATGAAATCTCTGATCGGAACACCTTTAGTTTGAATCCTTTTCACCAACACACAAACTACTAAGGTTATTTGTTCAGGGTTGATCATTGTGAAAGAAACCTTAAAAACAATCTCAAAGATTCATCAGCCTGATATGATGATCCTGAAAAGCTTCTATTCAACAAACGCAAAGATACTAAATAATCATACCAGTTTGATATACAATAAATTACTAAAACTTCATTTTAATTGGAGAAAAAAAATCATGTATGATGACTAGCATTAACTTAAAAAGGTTAGAACTGCTTAAGTTAAAACATGCAACACTTTATTTCTCTTATTTCAGACAATTGTTTCATTTTCAATTAGGGATGTAACGATTCACTCAACTCCCGATACGATTTGATTCACGATACTGGGTTCACGATACGATTTTCTCACGATTTATTTTACAAAATGGGAATGTTGACAAATGACTGAAAAATATTTCTTTATTTTTTTGAGGAAAATACTATACTATTTTCCTTTTATTTTTCATTGTCAAAAGAATCCCTTGATAAACTATTCAAAATGATGCAATTTAACTAAAAATAAATCTTGAATGAAATAAATAAAGGAATAATACAAATGAAGAAGAAGCCTATTAATTTAAATTCTGGTTCTATAATAAACAATTCAAAACTGCATAATAGTTGTTTTTCTTTTTAAAAGTGCAACTGAAAATGTATTTTGTGCCTTAACAATTGGACTTTTAAAAAAACAAAAAAACAGTCATTTTACTGTATTTACGTCAGATATTTGTTTAGACCAGCAGAGGGCGCTGGTAACCCAGTGGTCGGTTGGCATGCAGTTATTCCACCAGTGAAGAAGAGAAGCTATGCTAGCAGACTGAGTTACTAGAAAAACCTGACTTTTACAGATATTCACGTAATATTACAGATATTCTTTCGGTGCTAAAGGAGTAAAGAATCATTTATGAGCATGTTTAACAGTAAATGGCAGCCAGAAAGAAAATAGTAGCAGATTCCGCCAGTCACGTCTGCTTCTGGAAGGTTCATATAAAAAAGTACTGCGATTCAATTTTCAGAGCATCGATGTGAATCGTGGTACCTATGAATCGATTTTTAACTGCCTTACGATTAATCGTTACATCCCTATTTTCAATTATAACCACTTCTAAAACATTTTGGACAAAATCATCATGCTCCTATTTTACTATAGCCACTAATTAATTTTAATTAATCAAAACATTTTTACAATTATGAAATCAAAAAATAAATGAATCCACTTTAAAATAACAACAAAAACTACATTTGATTACAATATAAAAACCAAATCAGCAGCATCTTTAACAACATCCTTGAAAACATTTAAAGATGGTTAATTTAATTTAATTTAATTTAATTTAATTTAAAACAAAAAAAACATTGTAAAATCACTTTCAAAATAAGAGTACATCAAAACACACTTACTGTCCTCTTCAGTGGAATGTGTTCCTTCTGCGATGTAAATTTCCAGCTGGAAAAGGAGGAAAGTGTGATCGTTAGACCTGAGATTTATACAAAGTGTTTTTTAGGTATACACATTGAATTGCTTAAGGTCCCGAGTGTAATAAATCTCTCTGCACCAATAAACACTAATAAATGTACGTTTCATAAGAAATTCTTGGTAATTTAGATACTGACCTTGTGTTTAAACGGCAAACAGCGCTGCAGCTTCACCTGTAAGCACAGACCTGCAGAGAACAGAGAGGACACCACACACTTTCAAAGTTAAGTTGGAACACTGGAAACAAATTTGTATTTTTAAGCCCAGTGTTGAAAAAACTATGTATAAAAACCCTATTGCAGACAAGGCAACTGGATAAGTCTATCTGTGTGCTGCCCTAAATGTAAAACACACAAAATGACAGAAAAATACATAAAACAACAGCAAATAGACAAATCAAAATTACATAAATGACAAAAAACAACAAACGACAACAAAAATACACAGAATGAATCCGAAAAGACAATAAATAACAAAAACACACAAGGCTACAACAAAAAAAAAAACCCAAAATGATTCCAAAAACACCTCAAATTTACATAAATATTCACAAAAACACACCCACAATGGAAGAAAAACACACAAAACAACAGCAAATATACACACAGTCACTCCAAAAACACACTAACTACAAATAAACCAAAAATAAAATTGAAACGAGTAGAAAACAAAATCAGAAATACACAAATGACAGAATAAAACACACAAGACTACAACAAAAATAAACAAAATGACTCCAAAAACACTACGTTAAAATGTACATGTAAGGATTTTTAACTGCAAGCGCCATCAAAAGATCATCTATAATACTAGAGGTTTCGTCAGGTTATTTTCAGCCAGGACAGATGAGCGATAATCTGGTTGTTTGTGAGAGAGATGGTGGTTGCCATTTAAGCTCAAGTTCTAGACAGGTGTTGTGACAAGATCTGTGACCCAATAAAATGGTGTTTCCGTTAAAAACACTGACTTTGACCATTTTGCAACTTCCTTTATCCTGTTTTCTAAAAGTTCTGATACTTTTTTTCAGCTCCTTTTGCCAAAGAATGTCCTTCCCCGATTTTTTGTCCAGTTATACAACTTCTTTTTGACACTTTAATCTAATTTTTGTCCTTTCTTTAAATTCTTTTGGGCCACCTTTCATCCAAATAAGCTATAAATACCAATAAATACCACTAGTTTCCTTTTTTCTCTTCATTTTACCACTTTTTGTTACTTGTTTGCTCATTAAAGCTACCTTTTGCAATTACATACCACCTGGTTCCTCTTTTTTTGCCCATTTTTTGGCCACTCTTGACAGCTTTTGGCCCATTTTAATCAATTTCCACATTTCTCTTGCCATGTTTTTGCCACTTTTGGCCATCTGTTACCATGTCTGCATCCACTCGCTCGTAAAAAAAAAAAAAAATTAATAGTGGACCTGTGCCACTTTGGTCGACGGTCTACCGACACAATGCCCAGTATGCCAGATGGCCAGACCACCCCTGCTCATGAGTTAAATTGGACACCAGTTTTACCAAAACACCATTTCACCTCCAACAGGTTGAATTGTGTCCCTCTTTCCACCAATAGGAGAGTATGTGCATCTGCCTCTGATAAGTTACAGGAAGCCTTTAAAAGCCTGGCGGTTTTATCATTAATCTCAACTGTGGGACGCACCAATCAGTGTAGCCAAAGAGCAGTGAGGAACCGTTGGCGAGAACTTGATAATGATGAGGTATTCTTCATCCCCGAGATCCTGGACCTCGACACATTTCTCCGTCACCACATCCAGCTCCTCCAGCGTGTTGGGCTTCTCAGGGTCTCTGATGGATCGAATTACATCTAATGAAGACAGAGAGCAAGATGAGCTACTGTAACAACAAAACCTCAATAACAACCACAATTCTAAGGACTTTACAATACTGAATCAAAAATAGGAACTTTGAGCAATACGGTGTAGGCACTGGCAGTTCAATTGATTTGATTTGCCTCATATTGTAAAAGTTATGTGCTAAAGAGTGAGATTATTTTCTGTATCAGTTATATTCACATCATAAATGATTATTCCTCACAATTCAATATATTTTCAAAAACTTATTTTTTTTAAATCTCAAAATAACATTTTAATGTGCTCCTTTATTTTTATATAATTGTTTTCTCACTATTATCTTCTTAATGTTCACAACATGTTTCTCATGTTTTGTCTAAGTTTATCTACAAAACTTTAAAACATGTTGGCAATAAAAAGAAGTTCCTCAAAAAGAATTGTAACAATTATTGTTTGCCTAATTATTCTAATTTGTTACGTTTATTTATAAATAACAATAATAATTCAAAACCAAACTAAAAAAAAAAAAAATATCTGCTGAACGTGAAAACTGACGACAGTCAGAAGTGGGTCACGTAATTAAACTGGACACCAGTTTGACCATAGATATCACACAATAAAGGCTTATATATATATATATATATATATATATATATATATATATATATATATATATATATATATATGTGTGTGTGTGTGTGTGTGTGTGTGTGTGTGTGTGTGTGTGTGAGTTTGACCATAAGAGTTTTGAGTTATCTATTATTTTACACAACCCAGCACTTTGACATATTGGGTATCAACCCTTATTGCAGCATATCCGAGGACAGCTAAATGCTTTGCTCCTCGTTTTCAACGTTGGTCTCCAGATAAAATAGGCGCCATTTAAGCCGTAACACCAGTGTCAGCGACTCTTCCCTAGAGCAGGGACACTCACTCACCGTACACCTCTAATGCTTTCTCCTCCATCTTCTTGGTCCTCGGAACATTCCTCGTAATGTCACGTTTGGAAAACTCTAACACTTTAGTGACGGTAAAAGAGACGAGGCTCAACATTGTTTCCCTGTTTGAGCCATAGTAGCAGAATGACTCCTCCTGCGGTTATGGACAAAAAGCCTGATGAGAAAAGTACAGACACTGTACAAAGATGATACGTCACTTCCCCCCAACGGTTGTGAAATTTAAGGTGACATAATCGATCCGCGATTTGTTTGTTTGTTTGTTTGTTTTTGTTTTAAAATAAAACTTTTTATATTTTTGAATTATCGTATAAGGCAAGTATGTCACGTCTTGTGTTCGGTCAGTACAACCTACAATTTAATTTGTTGTAAAATTAGGCGGACTAGTAAAATTATGGCATGATGATCTAAATATTAGTTTTTTATAAATGATAAAATGGCTTTGGAAATATACGTTTATTTTGTTGAATAATTGTGCTTAATGTGTTCTCTGTGATTACCTACTGGACACCTTGGGGATGCACGTTTTATTTTATTTTATTTTATTTTATTTTATTTTATTTTATTTTATTTTATTTTATTTTATTTTATTTTATTTTATTTTATTTTATTTTATTTTATTTTATTTTATTATTGTTTCTCTCGACTTTTCTGATATCGACTGCCTTGGCTTTGTGGAGCTTTTGTCAGTCAGCTGACAAGTGGAGTCATGTGACTTGGGTGTCTTCGTGTTTACACTTTCCGGGACTCGAACCGTACGGTGCCGCTGATTCTGCCCGCTGAAGCTGTGCGTTCAGCGGGTAAAATGCCGGAGGGCGGCGCGGTGGAGGTGTCGGTGGTAACTGGACAGCTTTGTGCGGAGGTCGGGGACACTCAGAGAGCCCAGCTCGGTCCTGGAGGCTCCCTGCTTTGCTGTCTGACAGCCCGGGGTCAGCTGCTGCTTTGCGACCTACAGAACACCGAGGCTTCGGCCGTGGAAGGCTGCTTCACCGAGTGAGTCAACCCCCAATGTTACACAGGGTTCTTTCACTTTAATACTTCCTGGAGCTGTGCAAACACAACAATTGGACACAAAATATGAAGAAAATATATACAAGAGCTCGTTCTTATAATTCAAACACGCACTTTGGGAATCCATAATGAAACAATGACATTTACTGTTAAACGTATTGTTCATTTTGTCTATTTAGTGTTGGTGGGTTAATTAAAAATGACAACATAAGATTTACTAAATGTTGTGATTGACTATCTCTTCTTTACAGCCATATTTAAAATATTAGGTTAACTTAGGGCTGGGCAATATATCAAGATAAAAAATGGATTGAGTTTTCTATTTTGGTGATCTTGAAAGCTACAATATTGCCTATATTGATATATATTATACCTAATTTTGTATTAAAATCCTGCTTTCGTTACTTCTCAGAACAGCATGAAAAGCACAGTTTGATGGATTGTTGAATGCGTCCTAATCCAGACCATCTCTACATAAGCCACATGACAGAAGTCACTCACACATGCTGTCCTTTATAGGAAAAAAAAAAAGTGGCACAAATTGTGCAACTGTTTGTTAATAAATGAGCCTGTGTGGCAAATTTAACCCAGGATTTTTTTTCTGGTCTGACTTTATTTGATTTAAAAATATGGAGATTCATATCTTTTATCCCTGTTTTAAGAAAAAAATATTGAGATATAAGTTTTGGTCCATATCGCCCAGCTCTAGAGTTAAATACACAACCTTTAGCTGTGATATTCCTTGATAAATATGCCTTTAAGGAAGTAAGTTTGTCGTTGGCTACAGCGTAGTGACAAGCGTAGCTGTTTTTTGTTTCTACTGAAAATGATCTTTTATTTTAAAAACCAGGCATCATTAGTTATGTGTAGGTTTTATATCATTCAATATACAGTATATATATGAATAATTCATGTAGTTCACCTGCCTTGTGTTGTGCTTAAGTATATCGGACGGTATATATATAATTTTCCTCTGTGTGTTTTATCAATTAATTAAATTGAATTAAAATTAATTAAAACATTTTTTTAAGTTGAATTCTATCTTAGTCCTGTTGTTTTGTAGATGGATTTAAAATGTTAAGTTGTTGACCCTTGAATTAATATTACAAACACTTTTTTCTTGCTCTTGTAGATGTTGGAAACACACGCAGCTAAGGTCTCTGTTTGGCCTCAGAGTAGTTTTATATTTAAATGTTTCCATGCTAATCCTTCATACCCTGTGCATATCATTCAGCTTTTCGTGGGAGGAGGAGGCACAGCTCCCTGTCACTGGCTGCAGACTGCTAGCTATTGGTTCTCAGGGACTGTTGAAGCTGCTGCAGGTGGAACCAAAGCAAACGTCCCCCGCTTCTCTGCTTTGTGTGTCTGAGTGGTCCGCAGAGCGTCTCCTGCAGGCTGTCAGGGAGTTTGGCCACAGTGAGTAACACTTTGTTTTATTATTGCTCATCTCCTCCACATTTTTCTTTTGCTTTTTTTTAACAGTCTGTGCAGCGCATGCTTCATATTCCTACTAAATAAGGAAACTTGAAGATTATTATTTGCAATCTATGCATTACAGACCGTAAAAGTGCTGTCTTCCAATGAGATTGTGAACAAGTCCCACATGTTTTTTTTTAAGTTGGCATGTAGCAGCACAGACTGAGCAGGGTCAAAGGGTAAAAAGGTAAAGAGTTCCACTTTTATTTCCTCTTCTCATTTTCAGGTGTAGCTCAGGTGCATTCTCTGCGTTTGTTGTCCTTTGCGTCCGGATGCTGTCGCGTTCTGCTCAATTGGGAGTGGCTGCTGCAGCTGCACTGGCAGCATGTGGAGGAGAACCTGCAAACCTCTTCCTGCTGCAGAGTAGAGTTGCATGAAAGCGAGAGAAATCTGGCGGTGAATCACTGCGTCTGCACAGAAACCCTGTTCATCCTCAGCTCCACAGGGCTCATATGTATCCTCTGAAAACACACATGTGACCACTGTCTGTTGCTGGTATAGATTACGTATGCTGGTCAACTAGTTTAGTGGTTCTCAACCTTTTCAGCCCACGACCCCCAAATTAAAGGTTCCAGAGACAGGGGACCCCTACTGGACATGAAGGTGGTTGAACACAGACATGAACATTGAAGAACAGTCATGTGGAGACAGGACCATCTATAAGTGGGAATAAAGGGGAGAGATTTTTGGGGTCCATCCATAAAGTCAGCAAAATGATGGTCCATTGTTCTATGAATCTGTGATAAACACATTTATTTATTTATCTGAATAATATCCACTGTTATACAGGACGTTTAGTATTATTTGGGCCATACTATGTAGTCATATTAAAGATGTAAATCCTTGTTTTAATCAGAAATAAAATGGATTAAAAGTAACCAAGAATGTTGGAAAAGGTGGTGAAATGGGATTTTAAAAACCACAGAAATTGGTTAAAATTTGTAAATTAGTGACCAAAAATTGACAGAAAATATAATAAAAAGGGTTCAAAGTAGAGCTGGGCAATATATCGTGATTCAAGATGTATCGAGTTTTCTATTTTGGCGATATAGAAAATGTCAATATCATCTATATCGAGATATATTTATATTTTTTTCACTTGTTTTGATTTATACAATCACACAGTACAAATCAGATCATACACAAGAATGATATTATTTATAGAGTACAGTCAAAGAGTGTCTGTGACAAACATTTTATATCTTATTTTTTTTATTATTAAAATAGTGGTTTTAAGAGAGTTTATTTCTCTACTTCACAGAACATGAAAAGCAGATGACTGAATGCATCCTAGCCCTGACCTTCCCCTAAACAAGCGACACTACAGAACTCACTCACACGTCCTGTCTGTTAGAGGGAAAAAAAAGCCAAAAGTGGCATGTATTGTGCAATTACTTGTTAATAAATGTCTGTGTGGCATTTTTCATCAACAAATTTAACCCAGAATTGTCTTTCTGGTAAGACTTTATTGAGTTAAAAAATATTGAGATTTATATTGTATATCGTCATTTTGAGAAAAGATATCAAGATATGAGTTTTGGTCCATATTGCCCAGCCCTAGTTCAAAGTGTCAATATTGGAACAATTAGTGGGGACAATTTGTTTAAAATGGCAACCATTAGGAATGACAAATTGTAAATGTGGTTAAATAGGTAAAAAATAATCATGAAATATGGTGAAAAGAGGTTAAAAGTGGCAATAATGGATCAACATATGTGATGTTCTTCTATCACTGAGAGGGCATGGCTTCAGTGTACCTCTAAAACTGCTAAAGATCCTGTATTCATGTCAGATAACCACTCCTGCTCACTTGAATGTTGAATAACAACCAGAAACCACAGGTTACTGTGAAGCAGAACGGGCAGATCGGGTCATGGTGATGTGATGTTTTGATTCTGCTTTGTGCACACAGTGGTTTGTTCTCTTTAACCACGCCTCCTCTAGCTGTGCACAACGTGTCAGATGGCTGCCTGCTGGCCAGGGTGGACCTGCCTGCCTACCTGAACTCTGAGCTGACAGAGGATGAGCTCTCTTCATCCCTGCCCTCGTCTTCCTCCTTCTGCCTCTTTCAGGTGTCGGCAGACCTCAGCACTGTTGTGGCTGTAACCGGCTCACACACTGCTGTGGCTGTCGACCTCAATCACTATTTCAGGTAAAGAAACACAGATCTTTCAGTGAATACTTGTATACTGTAGTTTTGGGGAAGTGGCTTGTAGACCAGAGCCACATACATCTGTGGGTTTGTCAGCCATGCACCACTATTAACAGGGTTCCCGTGGATCCTTAAAAAGTCTTAAAAGGCATTAAATTCAATTCAAGTTAATTCTCATTAAAATGTCTTAAATCAATATTTCAAAAATCTTACATTTTAAGACATAATAAGTATGATTTTCTGATTGTAGTTAGTCTCACATTTCAAAATAATTGGTATTGTTCATTTAAAAAAAAAAAAAAAAATTTATAAACAACATGGAAAATGTAAATTTAACAAAAATTTCCTGTCCAACAAAGATTTTTCCTAATGGCTTTTCTTTTATATTTTTGTTGTTTTATAGATTTCTGGCTTTTTTTGTAGTCATCTTGTGTTTTTGGCGTGATTTTGATTATTTTAGTCTGTTTCTTTGTGTATTTTACTGTCATTTTGTGTATTTTTGTGTGTTTACTTTGGGTGCCGCAAGTTGCACGTCTGCACTAGACACTAGAAAGAAATAACCCTAACCCTATGTAATTGATGTGGCATTTTTTTTTCTTCTCCCAGTTATGTTTACTGTGAAGTTGGCCTTAAAATGAATTTCAAACAGCCATAAAAAGTCTCAAAAGGTCTTGAATTTAATTTGACTAAAGTTGTAGGAACCTTGATTATACATTATTACTATTATTGCCCTTCAGGTTGAATGTTGTGTGTAATTATTGGCTGGGAGTTTAATGACGTTCAGTGGGACCTTTTTGCATTTTTGGCAAGTCATGTGTACTTCTCTATATATCATAAGTTCCTACCCCATAATTTCATACGCTTTTTCATTTTTGGAACAGCAGGCTCTCCTAAACCCCTAAATGTGTCTCGAACACTGGTTCCCAAAGTCTTAATCTACAATTTCAAAACAATGGTTGGTATTTAAAGGGTGAATTTAGTTAAACTACAACTTGACTTTTTTAATTACTTCAATAGTAAGTAAATACAGTGTTCTTTGTAAAATGTAGCTAGTTAATGTCTGATAGTGTGATAAAATCGCCTTCCTTATAGCATTGTAGTTGTTTATTTATTTATTTTTTTTAATACAAAATGTACATACTGTTCACTTTACCCCCTTTCCTGTACTATTTATTTCTGTCCTATGTTATATATTGTTTATTTATTTATTTCATTTCTTGCACTGTTATTGGAGTTGGCTTGTTTTAATCTCATGGTACATGTGTACAAGGACAATAAAGGCATTCATCATCATCATCCTTCATCATCATAAAATGGCCTCTACAGCATAAAATAATCCTATTTCTATAAATAAAAAAAAAACAGTTATTTATTGACCAATAGTGCTGTTAGTTTGTGGTGAATTTCCCCAAAAAAATACCCTAAAAAGGAACTGGAAAGATTTCCAGATAATTTTTTAATTAATTGTTAAATCTTTCCCAGTACCCCCTGCAATGTGCTCCTGTACACCTAAGGGTACTCGTACCCCTGATTGGGACCCACTGCTCTAGGTTTTAATATGTATGTGTTTAGGGAGAATGGATGGATGAGACTTAAATTACTATTTTTTATTTTGTAGCACTTTGTATGTTGCATTGGCAGAGATGTGGATTGATTATTTGTTTGAAAGCCTGAATTTCCTTTTTGTTGTTGTCTTTTAGGAAGCACTCGCAGCACTTATTGTGTGCTGCATCCAAACGTCATTCTTCTCTCCGTCCGGAGCACATGAAGGATCAGGACAGCGTGTTTAGCTCCAGCTCCAGTATCGCTGCGCTCGGCGCCACCTTCACCACTGATCGGTACGTGTGTGTGTGTGCGCGAGGAAGTCTGAACATTAGAGATTTATTATATTAGATAATCGCAATCAGTCATGTGATTTAGATCCTGGTTTGAGTTGTTCTGATGCATCATTCCTGTTTACGTCTGGACTTAATTCTAGATCCTGGGAAGCGCGCCTTGCTTCAATGCACAGCTTAGCTCAACAAGGTGAAACCCTTCTTCACTACTCTACTTCCTCCAATAAGGCCTGGATGTCGTGGTGGTCCTCGCTCCCCCATTTAGAGTCCCATTTGGAACCGTTATCGGCCCAAAGCAGAGCTCCTCCAGATGGGATGATTGTAAATCTCTCAGTTCCTGAAGTTTTCGCCCCATCTCTGCTCAGCGTCTCTGAATTCTCTGCCCTGCTGACCTTCAGCAGCCCTGGGAACACCAACACCACTGTGGTTTACTGGGACTTTGTGTCCAAGACTGTGAGTTACCATGAAGTGGATGGCGAGGCAGCTCCAGTTCAGCACTGTGGAGAACAACAGCAGCGACTTCTGCTGAAGAGTGAGTCAGATGCTGAAGCACGGGGAATCACAGAATATTAATCACATTAGAAATAAGAAATTATGCTTTTAAATTGGTCATGGAGCAGTATTTAATTTTTAAAGGGGCAGTATTATGAAAAAATCTCTTTATAGTGGTTTTGCTACAGTGATACATCCCTTTAGTCTCATTCAGAGGGCCAAAGTTGAAAAAGTTCCATTTCCTCCCTCCCTTGTTATTCCACATTTTGTAAAAAGTCAGCTTTAAACGGGGAAGTTAGATTGTTCCCCTTCATGACATCATAAGGTGGAAACTCCTCCTCCTGACAATCCTGGCTCTTCCTACATATAAGAATGTGAGCTCCACAAACTACCTCACTTGTGAAACAAACATTGCGGTTTAATATAGAATGTACATTATACTTTAATGTCATATATGTAAAGCTAAATACGCAAACATTCTTCTCTGTATTTAACCCCTCCCTGAGGAGCAGTGGGCAGCCACGGTGTAGCGCCCAACGAACAGTTAGGGTTAATATAAGGGACTGATCTACATCCCACAGTGATGGACAAGGAAGATTAGAACTAGTGAGCCTATGATTACAAGCCTGCTCCCTTAACCAATAGTCCCTTTATCCACAGTTAATATATTTACGTTCAGTATTTAGATTATCCAGTATATAGATAATCCAAAGCGCAGCGTGAGCATTTACAGTTCCATTTTTAGTAGCCGTTATACCGCCTCATATCGCCTTTGACATGATCTGACGTGTTTGTGACTCAATGGACAAAACAAATGATCATCACCTGAGATGCGCTATTCCTGTGGTCAGAATAGGTGAGAATGACAAGAAAGTGATTTAGCAGCTTAATACTCTGGTGAGTGTTTGAAGCAGCTGACTCAGATGACAGTTTACACTGCTGCTGCCGCACACACACACCCTGAAGCAGCGTTTGTTGGACTCACAATCACAATAGCTGCCTAAATAGCCATGTGTTTTACTGTATTGTGCAGTTTTTTGGCTGAAAACAGTAACAAGTGTGTGCATAGCAAAAAAAAGATTGCTATGGTGACTGATCTCCCTTTACAAGAGCGAGGCATGAAGTCTGCATCTACAGACACGCCCACTCATGCTAATGCATGAAGGCCCAAAAACAGCCTGTTTTTAGAAGCGTCATGAACGTGACTTTTCAGAGGGCGAAAAAACCACAGAAAACAGGCGAGTTTGGGAAAATAATCCTCAAATACTATGTTGTTGGGTTTCTTAGAACCAACGGAGATGGGTGAAAACTAGCATAATACTGGACCTTTAACTAATCTAGTAGAGGATGTTGTGTAACAAAGGTCTTTATATTTCCTTCCCAGAATCGGGTCTTTCTCAGGTCCTCTTCTCAGTGTCGCAGCAAGAACTGCTCAGTCGGTTGATGATGTTCGGCACCGCATCCACCGTGGATGCAGTTTGTCACCTGAACAACTGGGGGCGCTGTTCTGTGCCCATCCACACTCTGCAGGTGAGCTCACACTCCTGTGATTAGAATGTGATTAAAAACAATCCGGTTGCAGTACCTTTAAAGTTCTGCTCTGTGTTTTATAGGCGGGACTGAAGAACCGACAGCTGGACACAGTGGATTTCTACCTGAAGAGTAAAGAAAATGCTCTGAACCCCGAAACAGCCTCCACTGACAGCCTCACTAACGGTAACTATTCATTATTAATATATACCGTTTTCTGCCTTTTTACACTGTTATTTGTGTCCTTAAACAATTAGTCAGGAAAGCAGGTCTGCCAATAACCTAAAGATTTAAACAATGTTTGTTAAATAAAACATTTTTAATAAAAAAAACATTTTAAATTAAATTTTAAATAAAACATTTAAAAAATGCTAAGAAAAAGACATCAAAATATATGAAATGTGACAAATAAATATGATATGACAAAAAATAATGAAATAAGACAAAAATATATATACTGTATGAAAGTTGATAAAAAAATATAAAAGTAGAAAAAAAATTGTGTCAAAAAATTATAACATGAGACAATGATAAAATAGACCTAAAATAGAAGAATTGGACAAAATAATTAGTTATAGTTGAAAAAAGGCAGAAAATTTGAGAAAGGAATGATAAAATTTGACGAAAATACAAAAAATAGAGAGAGATAAAAAAACAAAAAAACATAGTAGATACAATGAAACAAAAAATGCAATTCGACAAAATCATTAAATTAGAGAAAAGAATAACATTAGAAATATGTAAGTAGACAAGAAACCATAAACATAGACAAAAATTAATGAAAACAAGATGTAATCAATTTACCTAAAAAATAGATAAAATCAGACAATGGTCATAACATTTGAAATTAAAAAAGATATACAAAATTAGACCAAAAACCAATTTATTTAGACAAAAAATAAAAATCAAACATCAAAATCCCTCGCCATCTCTTTCCTTCCTGTTTTACTGGTAGCCTGCTACGATAGCTTATTCTCTTGGTAAAACCCTTTATGTCTTTGTGCTCTCACTCATGCAGGCGTGCAGGAACTGTGTCCTGCGTTGGACCTTCTTTGTTCAGCTGTCAAAGATTCACACAGTGAAGCCAACAGCCGTCAGTTCTCTGAACAGCTGCTGCTCATCACCATGACATTTGTCAACACCCAGATCCGCTCCGTCTTATCCAACACGCACTGTGAGCGCTCAGACGTACACATGTGGAGCAGCTCCAGATGGTTTTGTTGGCTAGAAAACAGCTGTTGTTCTTTTTTTGCAGATGGCGATGCAGATGTGCTGAGATGTGTGGACATCCTGGACCAGTATGCCACGGAGCTGAGGACCTACATGAAGAGATTCCCGTGGTCTCCTAAGGCTGACTTAATCACTGCTGCTTCTGTACAGAAGGAGGCTCAGGATGAGTGGGAGCTGCTCCCAATGGAGGTGAAATTAGATATTTTCCCTTCTCTGTTTTGTCTTCTTTTGAGGCTGTGAGAGAGAGAGAGATGATAATTAACAACTGAAAGCATTATAAATATGGGGTTTTATAATGTTTATTTTTAGGTCAAAAGTATTATCATACTGAATATTACCTGAAACTCACAAAAACACACAAAATAAGAGAAAAATATACTGAATAATAAAAAGAACAAACAACAACAAAATACACAAAATGACACCAAAAACACACACTATTACCAGCAAAACACAAAACTACAACAAAGACACACTAAATGAGATAGAAATACACAAAATCACTACATAATACAAAAAAATAACAGAGAAACATACAAAACGACATAAGAAACAACCAAACCATACCAAAACACACAAAATGAGATAAAATAATTTAAATAACACCCAAAACACACACAATGAGAGAAATATATACTGAACAATAAAAAGAACAGGTAAATGATGACAAAATGACACCAAAAACACAAAAATGTACACAGAAAACACACAAAATGATGATAGAAATTATCTTGATTAGACCATGAACTGAAAAAACAAGGGCCAGTCTTGGTCCCTCATCAGGAGGGAGATGACCAGAAATGATAATAAAAAAAAAATAAATAAATCTAATCAGGATGCACTAAATCATGTTTCATTCCACTTATTTATAAAATGAGGTTCTTTATAATGTGTGTTATCACTCATTCATTCCATCATTATCGTCTAAAGTTGTTTTTTTTCCACATAATTCTGATAACCCTGACCCTAACCCTGAAAATGTGGTAGTTGGACAAAGGGGACACTTCAGCCAAAAAAAGTTTGAGAACCAGTGGCTTAGCACAAGGTCAAAAAATGAAAAGAACCGTTTGTGCGTCTTACAGGAGCTGATCCATCAGTCCATCCTGACCAATCAGATTCCCAGAGCCCAGTTCATCCTACAGAGGCAGGGCCGGCCTGAGCAGCACTTGTCGGCTCTGAGGGTAGAGGGTCTACGTCAGGTCATCTCCTGCCTGAGAAACAGAGACCTGCAGCGTGCAAAAACTCTGCTCATTAACATGGTGAGAGCCTCACAAATGCATTACCCTCCAATGGTCCTCATCCTTCAACAAGGCTCTTCACTCTGGGAAGTGCTGTTAATCCTGCAAGCACCAGAGGTCTTCAATGTGTTAAAAGTCCGTAGCTCCATTGTGGTTAGATATATTATATAGCAGGGGTCACAAACACAGTGCCCATTAGCACCAGGTAGCCCGCATGGACCATGTGTTGGGCCCTCAGGAGCTCTAGTCACCATTGAGCTCCATCTAAAATCTGATTTACTTTCCAGGATTCAGACTCACAAAGATAAATACATATGACAGATGTAGTTAGTATTAGTAGAGTTAAATACTGCTGTGCATGATAAAGTTTTAGTATTAAATTACCATCTTTAAATGTTTATTTTCACTAAAACACTGTGACCAATGTTTTAAAGTGCTGCAGTTTTGGTGTATGGGTTGTGATGCATTTTATATATATATATATATATATATATATATATATATATATATAAGATAATTTTCTATGAAATGTAATGAAAATGAAACAATTGCATAGATGAAGAGAAACAAAGTGTTGCATTTTGAAACTTTAGCATTTTTAAGTTACTGCTAGCCTTCCTTATTATCTTACCCTCTAATTCCAATGAAAGCGTGAACATTTAGTATTTGACAAGTAGCTAACTAGTAGCTCTTTGGACTATACAGTACCTATGAAGTAGCTCACAGTTTCAGAAAGGTTGGTGACCTCTTATATAGTAACTCTAAAATAATAAACATATTTTTCTTAAAAACAATGTTAGATGATAAGTTGATAAGTTCTCTCTGTTCTTGTTGTGTGTTCACAGGGTTTGAGTGTGAAGCAGCAGCTCTACAATATTTGCCTTTACACAGACAGCCAAGACCTCATGGAGTTAATGGTACACGAAACAAATTCCATTATTTTTAAAGCCACATTTAACAGTAAACTTATAGTTTATCTTTTGATTATGACTTTTTATCTTTTGACTTATTATGTCCTATTCTGATATTTTATCTTATAATTCTAACTTTTTATCTTGTAATTCTAACTTTTTATCTTATAATTATAACTTTTTTAACTACTAATTTTGACTGTAATTATGACTTTTTTGACTTGATATGTTGTAAGATAAAATGACAAAATATATTTCTGAATCTGTCAAATAATGATATGTTTTTATCACATAATTATGACTGATATTATTATTTCTGCCACAAAATGTGGAAGGGAGATATAGGTTTGAGCTCCGTCCGTGCGTCCGAGTAAAGTGGACAGCTTTTCTTAGAATTTTTTAAGATAGTATCACTAAATTCGGTGTGAAGCGTCAGGGTATCAATACCTTGATGGAGTTCGAAAATGAGAAGCGCACGATTTTTTCCTGCCCTTGTTCTGTTTTTTTACTTGTTTGAGGTATCTTCAAAGGGGACAGCTTTTCTTAGAAATCGTTTAAGATAGGATAATTAAATTTGGTGTGTGGCTTCAGCGTATCAATACCTTTATGGAGTTCGAAAATGAGAAGTGCGCAATCATTTCTTCTGGAGTTATTGCCCTTGTGCTCTGTTCGTGGCATCTTCAAAGGGGACAGCTTTTCTTAGAAATATTCTGATATCATAATATTTTCTTATGTATACATCTAAGTTCGATTTAGGACATTTAGGAAAAGGTTGTGAGTTATAATGAGAGCCAGTCTGGCGGGGGATGTTGATGACTGTCTTTTTGTTAGTGTTATATATAGGGATGTAACGATTAATTGTAAGGCAGTTAAAAATCGATTCATAGGTCTCACGGTTGATATCGATTTTCTGAAAATTGAATCGCAGTACTTTTTTTAACCACAAGTGTAGGCGGCGGGCGGAGTCGGCGGGCGGAGTCTGCTAATACTTTCTTTCTGGCTGCCTTCTACTCTTAAATATGTTAATAAATGATTCATTACCCCTTTAGCACCGAAAGAATATCTGTAATATTACTTGAAAATCTGTAAAAGTCACGCTTTTCTATTAGCTCTGTCTGCTAGCATAGCTTCTCTTCTTCACTGCAAGATATCTGCATGCCAACCGACCACTGGGTTACCAGCGCCCTCTGCTGGTCCAAACAAATATGACGTAAATCAGTGCAATCGTTTTTTTTTTTTTTTAAAGTCCAATTGTTAAGGCACACAATACATTTTCAGTTGCACTTTTAAAAGAAAAAGAACTATTATGCAGTTTTGCATTGTTTATTATAGAACCAGAATTTAAATTAATAGGCTTCATTTTCATTTGTATTATTCCTTTATTTATTTCATTCAAGATTTATTTTTAGTTAAATTGCATTGTTTTGAATAGTTTATCAAGGAATTCTTTTGACAATGAAAAATAAAAGGAAAATAGTACAGTATTTTCTAGTTTTTTTCCCAAAAAAAAAAATTTGTCTACAGTCTCATTTTGTAAAATAAATCGTGAGAGAATCGTATCGTGAACCCAGTATCGTGAATCGAATCGTATCGGGAGTTGAGTGAATCGTTACATCCCTAGTTATATATATATATCTCTTATTACTTCTGTATCACACAATTTCAAATAGGTTTTTATATAATCATGATTTTGTTTTGTAGTTATAGCCTATCGTGGGATATTTTTTATTTTTCCAGTGGTAGAAACAGGCCTTCATAATTTAAAAAAAGGTTTTCACCGATAGTTTATAATGAAGCATCGGTTGATGATTTCACCTGTACGTGGTTGTTCGTCGAACGGTTAGGTGGAGGAGCTGTCCCGTCAGAAATACTTCTCTGAGGAGGACATGCAGAGTTTTCTGTTTATCAAAGAGATGGAGAAACTTGGATCGATGCCATCCATCCAGGCCTCGACAAACCTTTTGTCGTCAAGGTACGGTCTCGATCTGCCATTTGCTGTTTCGAACACAGAAAACAAACACGTTTGCTTGTATTTTCAATTTGTGTACCCTTCGTTCTTTGGTTATTCCATTTTAAAACTAAAATCAAAATAACAAATAAATGGTGTGGTTATTTGGTTTTACTGACTAGTTATTGATGCTGGAAGTCCGAATCTGTGAATATCTGCCAACTTTACCGAACAGCGTTACAGCCCAAGTAGTATTCAAATAAACTGGTGACTGACGATCGACTGTGAGGCTGGTGTGAGGAACAATAGATGTTAGAACATCTACCATTTGACACTTTTGCAAAAACAATTACATCCCAAGTTGATCACAAGAAACGAGGAGCACCAGTAGATTCATTACACCACCTCTGTTTCCTTTAATCACATATCATGTGCATGTTTTACATCATGTCTTTTTGTTGTTTTGATTTATTTATGTATTAATAACGTTTAGATTCACCACTTCATCAGTTGTGTGACTTATGCGACGCTCCTTTTTTATTGTCAGGTAGTAAAAGTCCCCCTCTTCTGTGGGTCCCCTTTGTATGGTGAGCTTAAAACATGAAGCTCTCGTCCTAGTTTCCCCTTAAATATCCAAATATCACTCAAACAGAAAAAGATTCCATTTTAAAACCAAAAAAAATGCTGCTTGTCTGTTTTTTTATTTTTCTGTATTTCTGTTTTGGTTTTAAGTAAGTAAAACAAAATAACCACACCATTTATTTGTTATATTGATTTGATTTTGAAACAGAATAACCAAAAAACGAAGGGTACACAGATTATTTTCCTACTAAACCTATTTCATATTTTGCAGTCATCAATTTGTAAGAGTGTGTGTAATGTTGCAGTTTTTTGTATATTTGTCCGAGCTGTAGATTCCGTTACCCACAGTTTGGCAGCGGAGGCAGAATACTAACCTTTGCTCATTTCCCAGGGTTCCTCAGATGCTTCCCACGATGAATGGAGGTGAGGAGCTTCTGAGGGAGTTGTTGGAACAAGAGAGCTCCGAGGAACTGGAGGGAGGACTTTGGAGAAACCTCAGATTGGACTGGGTGAAGGACTGGGATCAGAGTTCCCAGACAGCTGTTCTCCTATCGAGACGCAAACCTTCAGGTAGACGATCCAAAGTTGGAGGTCAAGGCCCTAATTCTAGTAACACATCTTGTATTTTTTGTTCCTTTTGTTTGCTTTCTTTAATATCTGCAAAGGAGGTAATTTTTTCATCTGTGTTTGTTTGTTTTTTGTGTTCTGAGAGCTCTTGTCATGGTTTTTTTAGCAACATGGAGAGAAAAGCAAATCTCTGCAGACAGTATGTTGTCATGGGGGGTGAAAGTAACTAATAACTTTTATTTTGAGTACTATTTAAATGAACTACTTTTTACTTGTACTTGAGTATTTCATGTATGACTTACTTGTATTTGTACTCAAGTACAATTTCAATCAAGTAACAGTACTTCTACTTGAGTAGGATATATCAGTACTCTTTACACCTCTGTAAAATACTTTATTGTTATCTTCCCATATTCAAACATCTAATCTGTCTGTTAAGTGTACCTGTTTAAAATGAGAGTGATGATGAGAGACATTTTTACTTTAAGTAAAGGCTTAATGTTCACATCCCATGTCTGCTTGATTCTTCCTGTTTTCACAGTGATGACAGCTTCCCTTGTTTTCTTTAGATCTGAGTTCCTGTGGCTCCTCTGAGTTGTGGCGTTATCTGACTTCACTCCACGACATGGACCGAGTGCTCAATTGGATCCAGAGTATAGACACACCCGGTACCAACCAGTGGCCCGAGTTAACGCCAGAGCTGGTCAACGACTACACAGTGTGTAGCACCTTAATGAGGGAGAACATCCTGGATGTGCTGGCCAGGTAGAGCCACAAAAATCAATGTTTTTACCTGAATGTTGTTAGTTAATGTCTTTTCATGGGGGCATTTTGTTCTCCAGGAGAGGCGTTTTTATCCCAGATGAGTTGTCAGACTGTGGGCAGCTGTTGTGGAGGTTGGCTCAGACTGGAGCCCTCATGGCCTCATCTCATCCCATCCCTCACTACCACTCCCCCCTCAGCCTGCACAGCATCCTCATCCCCTTCTGCATGGACCGGATTCTGCAGTACTTACTGTACACCTACCTGGAGCACTACAGGTGTGTGTTTGACTGTCCCAGGGCTTCACATTTGGTGATAAAGGTGCTCCGATCACGGTTTTTAGGTCAGATGATTAACATGAGGCTTTCAAAACAAGAGCAACGCAAACATCAGCCGAGTGCCAAATATTCTCTTTGCCAGATATTGGCATTGGATCATTGATCCTGATCATAGTACCATGATCAATCACACTTTGAAGGCTTGGAAGAAATGTATATCCGCATTGCACAATTCAGATCTGAACCGAGATTCAAACTCGGTGAGATAAATGAGTAACCACCCCAAAATAAATGAGTCAAATTCCCTAATGATCGGTCAGTTAAGACCCGAGATATGACTTTAGTCCAATGATGAGAGATAGGGATCTTTTTAAATTGATTCACAAATATTAATCTGATCCCCTCCAAAATTCAATTCAGTTTTATTCAACATTATTTATATTGCGTCAATTACAACAATATTCATCTCGTAGCACTTATTAAGATATAAAATTCAAATTTAATGGAATCTTCCAATGCGTAAAGTCTATATTTGGTTACAATTTTGTCAAAATCCTTTTAGTGCTTTTGACACAATCCTGCTAACAGACAAACAAATACATGATTTTTTTTTTTCATACAGAACTCATAAGAATTAATCAAAGCAATCAGTAGACGCCTCTGAGTAAGACTAACAGATGGCTGTCGAAACATGTCAGGAGATCAAAGTAAATTTCCTGGAAAAAAGTTGTCTGAATAAATGAAACCATAACATATTATTTAAAAAAAAAAAAAAAAAAAAAAAACAAAATTAACTTGCTGGAATTAAATAAATGCCAGTGAAATATTTATTTATTTTTTCTCTTTGAACCATTTTAGGGAACATTTAGAGCCATTTTAGCCTATTTGTTACTGATGAGATCAGTTCTTTTGTCATCGTCTTCAATGAAAAAGACAATCCATCTGTTTTTGCGTATATCGGTCGTTAACGATCATTTACCGGTCAAACAGAATGTCCCTATTCAATCAGTCTCTGGGCCCCTCTGACAGGCTGACTCCCAGAAACTGTCCCCTCCTGACCAATCAGACCCTGTCTGAGAGCCAGCCCTGGGTGGAGATGATGGTAAAGATTCAGGAGATCACCAGAGATGTGACAGGTTGGATACGACTCCTACAATTTTCCTTATTATTAACAGTATTTTCAAATGTTTTAGCTTTTAATTTTTGTTCTGTACTCATTGTTGTGACCTCAACCTCTCGAAACTGTCCGACCAGTTTACATGTTTCATGATCCTGTACATTACAGAAATCCACACATTTATGAGGTTAAAATTAAGATTTCTAAATATAGATTTAGTTCACTCAATTTGAACTTCATGTTTTATTTGGTGAACAGTGTGTTTCACTCTTGTTTTTCCAGACCCAGTTCTGGTTTTCCAGGCGAGTTTGATCAGTGCCCAGGTTCTGCTACCAGGCGGCCAAGCATCTCTCAGCAGTTTGCTGTTAGAGGGACACAGTCTGCTGGCTCTGGCCACGATCATGTTTGCTCCTGGAGGACTTGACCAGGTACACAAAGTCCCCCGCAGTACTTATACACCAAATACTGCAGTATTGATCTTAGTTCTCAGTCAGCCAGCAGTTTTTAATCAAGTCATCAGTCAGTTTTTATGGATATCAGTCGATCCCGATCAATGGGACCATCCTTAAGAAGTGTACTGCTGTGTGAGGGAGAAGTCCTTTAACCTGTCCTCCTGTTCTGGTCTTGTTTCATCCAGGTGATGGCTCAGCGTGGAACAGGCCAGTTACAGAGTGCGGTGGACCCTCAGCTGATGAAGATGGCTCTGACTGCTCATCCCAAGCTAAAGGCTGCACTGTTCCCCGGGAGCCCCCGAGGAAACGGACCCCCCGCCGACATCTCCGTCTACCACCTCTTACAGGTTTGCAAACACAGAAACTGTTCTGGTTTTACACTCTTGCTTTATGCTGACATGTGTTCTCATGGAGCAGACACAGTTTGTAATCAGAGTATTTGGTTGTGTTTATGCAGTCTCTCCATCCTCTGGATCCATCCAAGCTGTTTGGCTGGCAGGCAGCAAACACACTCAAGTCTACTGGTGAGTCTTAAAGGCTGCAGAAATGTTTCTGGAAGCTTCAGTCACCACTGAATTAAATCATACATCCAAAATAACAAAATGGGTTCACCAGAAGAAGATTGCATTGTTTGGACTGAGAATGAAATACTTGAAATCAAAATGAAAGTTTCTCTGAATGTTTCAGTAGAGTTGCATTCCCTGCAGTTGGTTCTACAGAATGGAGAATGCATTAGTTGTTTAGTATTGACTTGATGGGTTTTCCTGTTCAGCCTTTAAATGTGAAGTAAACATGTTTTACATCCACAGAAACGCTGGAGCTGCCTCACTTTTCCAGTTCTCATCTAATCAACAGCTTTGCTCTGATGGAAAACCTGGACTTCCTTTTCTATTTACGTCACGGTCGTCCATCTTTCGCTTATGCGACTTTACTCGTGCAGAAGCTGAGCAGCTGCAAGGATGTCAGGCTGGAGTGAGTACGGTTTCTTTAGACCAGGGGTCACCAACCTTTCTGAAACTGTGAGCTACTTCATAGGCACTGCATAGTCCGAAGGGCTACCAGTTAGAAAAGCACTACTTAAATACTACATTTTCACAGTTTCAGAATCAAAATCCTCTTTTTTGTCATTGCACAAAGTACAACGAAATTGAAAATGCCCCCTACACAATTGTCAAGTACACTTTAAAGATTTAGGCCATTACAAACCCAGTTATCATAAGGAATTAGAAATTGGTCACAAAATGTAGGAAATTGAAAGTGAAGATCCTGTTAAGACTGATATCTATCACTTATTGCTTGGATATTGTCAGTTTCTTCCATATTTTGTATTTTATGTACACAAAGAAGCGTAAATTGGGCACCATAATGTTGAAATTACTTGTTTTCTCGCATAAAATCTATGGTACACTTGAGATTAAACTGGTCCGTGTTTGGCTTCTGAACTAAAATTAGTTTGACACCCCTGTTTTAGCACATAGCAGCGCTGGCTGAGCAGGGTCAAAGGGTAAAGGGGCGGGGCTATCTTCAAACACCAAAAATGTTAGAAATGTGCTATTATCAGCTGAAGTTTTAGAATCAGGAATTATTATGTGTTCCTTTTTCTCAATGAAATCAGAAACCAATGGGAGCGTTTGGTGATGAGCAATACATGAGTTCTGCGTGTGTGTGTTTGTGTTAGGTTGCAGTGGGCGTGGCAGCAGGCTTACTGTTGTGCCCTGCAGTGTTTCAACGTGCCGTCAGTTACGTCGGCTGCCATCTGCTTCTGTGAGCTCCTCGGCGTCAGCTCCTTCAAACTGAGAGTCGACATCAGAGTCCTGAACCTCATCCTCCAGCACTGGAGTGGAAACGCACACACTGCTCCAACAGTGCACGTGCAAGCTTTGGGTAAACGGATATGCACACACTTTGCCACAGGGTTGGGGTCAATTACAGTTTTCAGTTACAATTACCTTTTCAATTACCCATGTTCAATTATAATTCAATTACGATTACAGCAACCAGCGGTTTTTCCAATTACAATTAAATTACAATAATTTTTTATCCTCAGAAAGTAAATTGCAATTATGTTCTCAATTACTAAAGTTCAATAACAATTATTCACTACTACTGAGCCTGAAATAAATAACCTAATAAAAGTTAACCTTCCTCTTTAGCTAGCTTTCTGTTAGCATCTCTAATGATAACGGGTCATAAATCAGCTGTAAAATACACTAAAAACAAATATCTATCATTTAATTTCTTTCCTATCTATTGGTTACCTTGTTGGGCTTCCTAATCAATAAAAATATAGGTTTTAATATTTTTGGTGTGGGCGTCTGAGCCTTTTTTGTGGTCGTATACCCCTAGATTTATATTATTTTAAATGGTAAAATGTGGGAATGCTTGATATGGAACATATTTTTATCATTTTTAACTACATACAGTATGTGTAGAACTATACATAGAACTGTAACAAGGTTCAACAGTTTAGCGTTAAATTTTTATCTCATTTTCATGGCAATTACAATTCCAAAGACCATTATCTAAACTCAATTACAATTGAATTACGATTTTTTTAAATTATTAAATACGCGATTATAATTATAATTGACCCCAACCCTGCTTCGTCAGCCCAATGTGCTCATCCTTTCTGCAAAACTCCTTTCAGCTTCCAAAGGCCTGAAACTGGTGAAGGAGGAGCCAGCGACAGCTCAGGAGCTGATTGGTTACCTAGAAGCTGCTGTGGTTGACACTCTGCAGCAGAGAGGCATCAACAGGTCAGACTCACATCCATCCTAGTGACATCACATTCCATCAAAAGCAGGGGTCAACAGAACCAGTTTAGCACGTGATACTAAACAACAGGAAAATGAATACAAAATTTAATCTGTATGAATGAATGAATGAATAAAAGAACAGACAAAGAATAAGTTTGACCGTTTATTATCAAAAAGTTAAACCCTTCCATTTTCCTACCCTAACTCCCTCTTCCCTGTTCCCTTCCCCCCCACCTAGGTGGAGCACTGCCCTCTCTTTTTATTTCCTCCCTTAAATCAAGTGTTTTTTTACTCTTTCTTAGGGAGGGCTGGTGATGGTCACAATTATGCAATAAAATAAATGCATTTATTTAATGCAATAACAAAACATGCATTGCTGTCGTAAAAAGATTGCACTTCATGTAGTGTTGACCTTCGGCAGCATGTGCAGATAAGGCAAAAAAAAAAATGAAATAAAAAAAAAAAATCATGCACAACAACAGCAACAAACCACAGGAGCATATGTTCCTTAAATTAATGCAAACTAATTGCAAATAAAACTGGAGTAAAATAAAGTTAGAGAAGAGAACCTTATCAATGAAAGATGAATAAATATAAGAAAATGATCATCAAAGGAGGTGTAAGCATGAGCGTGTGGTTATTGCCTTTAATATGTAGCTAAAAAAGGGGGTTTAGGTGCCGTTTGAAGGGAGTCCTTTTGTCTCTGGGTCCAGAAGAAGGTTTAAATAAGAAAAAAGGAGAAAGCAGTTTGAGTCTTTAACAAGCACATGTGAAGCTTGTTGTACGGTAATCTTCTCCAGTAATCCAGATTTGCAAACCAAGAAAGCAGAAGATGAGGAAATCAAGACGGGCAGTTTGACAACAGATTACAGATTATCAGCACTCAAATGATTCCGTTTGGGGGGGGGGTAAATAATGACGTGTGTGCTGTGCTGTGTTTGTTGCAGGTCTTCGTATGAGGCAGCTCAGGATTGGGCTCTGCCCGTCCAGTTCTGTCAGCTCCACAGTCTGACGCTCAGCTCCGTCTATCCCTCCCACTGCGCTCAGGACAAACACTTGATACACTTCCTATTATTCGTTCAGTTGCACAACTTCCCGCCCGAACAGGTGACACACACACACACACCGTACACACACATCATGTCAGATCTGTACTAAAAGCCTGAAGTAGTAATGATCGACACAAAGTCACTTCTTTATGGCACAGTAGGAAAGTGTTCACTTCTTTTTTTTTTTAATTGTGTTTTGAAAAGCATCTACAATATACAGCTGACATAACAAAATGTATATATGTTTTATTCATATCAAATATACATTAAAAGAGGAGACTGTTTATGCAACGTCCTATACTGTTAACTTGCTTTTCATTTCTTTTTTTGTTTTTGAATCTAGAAACAGGTACATACAACACAAATATTCTGGCAAAAAACATCACTCAGGCCAGACAGCAAGTAACCAAACTAAAAAAAACTAAAAAAAAAACTAAACAAACCCCAAAACAAACACACAACACTAGGATTTTCAGATGCACTTCATGTAACTAATCCAAACGCAAGTTACATTTCCATTTTAGTCCTATGACTGAGGAATGGGCCCCATATCTCCTTAAACAGTTCTTCCCTCCCTGTCACTCTATAAATGAAAAAGTTCACTTCTTAGTGTTATTAGAAAATTACAATAGGGGTTATTGTGACGGTCTCACCTTCTCAGGTACTCGCTCCTGCTCCATCTGTGGCTAGCACTGCTCTGTATTTCTTTCTTTCTTCTCATTTTCTACCATGCTAGTACAGATTTAGTACGTGATGTAAGGATTATTCTGGTTTGGAGTACAGGTGAGCACTATCTGAGATTACCGTGTTTGTCTTACCTCTGATTATATTTGGACTTTCCTCCAGGTGAAGTCGCTGGTGGCTCAGTTTGGGCCCACCCTGCAGGCCCACCTGAGCATTGTGTTTGAGGACCTGCAGGTCTACAGTCAGACGAGCGACTGTGACCTCAAAGTTCAATCCGGGCTGCTCAGACAACAGAAGGCTTCAGGCACGACTCAGCACTACAGCGACTTGTTTCAGGTGCTCCTGCAGAGCCAGGAAGAGGCGTCGCCTTGCAGATACCTGCTACAGGAGGCAGTGATCCAACGCTGCCCAATGCTAGCAATACTGGCTGCATGTCTTCAGGTACACAAACGAAACACAGGCACTTTGTCTGGGTGTTTAAGCCTTCAGGTGCCTTTAGGAGTTAGTGATGGAAAACCATTCAAATATTTTACAAAGATCAGGGTTGGGGTCAATTATGTTTTTCAGTTACAATGATGCTGTCAATTACCCATGTTCAGTTACGATTAGTGCCCAGCATTTTTTCCAATTACAATTAAATTCCAGTTATTTTTTTATCCTCAGAAAGTCAATTACAATTACATTCTCAATTACTAAAGTTCAATTACAATTAATCACAATAACTGGGCCTGAAAGAAATAACCTAATAACAGTTAAGCTTCCTCTTGTGTTAGCTTCCTGTTAGCATCTCTTATGATAACAGGTCAGCTGTAAAATACACTAAAAAAAAAAAATATCTATCGTCTAATTTCTTTTCTATCTATTGATTACCTTGTTAGGCTTCATAATCAATGAAAATATAGGTTTTCATATTTTTGGTATGGCCGTCTGAGCCTTTTTTGTGTCAGTATACCCCTAGATTTATTTTTTTTAAATTGGTAAAATGTGGAAAAAAATGGAACATATTTTAATAATTAACTACATATGTGTAGAACTGTACATAGAACTGTAACATGGTTCCCCAGTTTTGTGTAAAAATTCTAATTGGTAATTCCTATAGAATTTTCATGGCAATTAAATTACAAAGTCAATCATATTAACTCAATTACAATTTAATTACGCCAGCAACAGACTTTTAAAATTACATCTATAATTCCGCCATAATTGTAATTAATTATCAATTAGGCGACTACAATTATAATTGACCCCAACCCTGACAAAGATTTTTACTTAGTAGTTGATTATAAATGGAAAAAGATCATTATTAGATTAAATTCAGCAGAAATGTCCATGTAGTTTACAGTTTATTCATGTCATTGTCTGACTGGAGTAACCGTTAACCTGTTAATTTCCCGTTAATTTCCGAACAGAGAAGCGAGCTGCTGCCGTGCTTGTGTGTGTGGGTGCTGACGTCTATTGATGATGTCACAGCCAGGGAAGCCACCTCCCACCTGCCCGAAGCTCCCCAAGATCACCAATGGTCCCTGCATGACCTGTCAATCATCTGGAAGACCCTTCTTGGGCGGGGCCTTGTCAGGCCCCTCCTACGTGGCTTTGAGCTCTTTCAGAGGGTAAATATTAACCTTACAATAAGGGTCCCTTAATTAACTTTAGTTAATGCATTATTAAGCATTAATGAACAGTTTATGAATACATTATTAATCATTTTAATTACCTAACATCAATTAGCACATCAATTAGCATATCAGTTAGTGCATTAATAAGCAGTTATTTAATGTCTATAGTTAATTAAAACATTATTAAGCATTAATAAAAGTTACATAATGTAACTACTTATCCTTATGTATGCATACGTAATATGCATTAATTAATATTATGGTAAATGTAATAACGCCTCTAGTAATGATTTACTTATGTTTATTAAATAGGTTGTTGCGTAACATTAGCAACCTGACATAAACCCGACTAAATAGATAAGAGTGCCTCATACGCAACACTTAACCATAATTAACCATCAGTAATAGCTTTTTGACTTTTTAGTTTTTGTCAGGTTGCTAATGTTGTGAAACACCTTACTAAATAAACACCACACGTAAATGATTACTATAGACGCTATTACGTTTTACTAATATATTAATTAATGCATAATATTAGGTATGCATACACAAGGATAAGTAATTACACATGTAACTTTTAATATTGCTTAATAACTTTTTAATGAACTCTGAACAGTGAAAATTAATTAAATGCTTATTAATGCATTAATTGTTCATTAATATTAGGTAATGCATTGTAATGATGAATATCTCGTTATTTAATGCTTAATCATGTATTGACAAACATTCATTAAGGGACCCTTTTTGTAAAGTGTTACCTATTAACGAATGATGAAGAAAGTTGAAACGTTCAAAAAGCTTTGCGTCTGTCTAAAGATAGCACTTGTTTTTTCTAAAAACTGAAGTAGTGTAAATTTTTTAGTAAAAGTAATGTTTTTTGGCTTCTCCGGTCAATAAACGATGACATTTTTTCATATTCCTTCCAAAAACAGCCATTTTTCTTTAGGCCTAAATAAGTGAAATGTTTTGCTTTTCTGACTTTATAATGACGCCGTAATGATGAAAAGGAAAAACCGACGGGACCTGTGCTTTTCTGGTCTCACAGGAATGTCCTCTGGTGTTGGTGCTCAGGATGTTTGAGCTGTGCTGCGACTACAGGAATTTTACCGACGCAAAATCCAAACTGCTCGACTTCCAGAGGGTTCTTATCACTGTGAGTAGGACTGACCAAAGATAAGAAAGGTCATCACTGTACAAGGTTCTACACTGACATTTTTCCCAGGGAACACTTGTGCTCCTCAAGTAAAAACTTTGGCAGCAGAAAGAAATTTTTGCAAGCACAGAAAATGTTTATTCATAGCACTCACATTTTTTAATTGCATTTTGATTTCTTAATTATTTCCTCTGTGAACTAAACATCATTTGATGAGCTGGTTAATCAGCAAAATTTCCCAATTTTGACTCTTTATTGAAGTCTCGATTCGATAACAAACAGATTTTTGATTATTAATGATTATCAATTAAATTTTTGATCATTGTCGAGTCTGACTATTGATCTTCCATGTAACATCAGTCAACTTCAGAATTATTTTACTTCTCTTTAACACCTCACAGCATCTTCAAAATTGTACAGTGTAATTGAAATATCCCAATTAGGAGCACTTGCCTTAACCTGGCAAGAGCCAGATTGATGTGTAGCCCCTCCCTCAACTCGAGTTCTCCACTTTGATCTGGATCTGTGTCTGGCGAATCCTTTCGGAACCAGGGAGGGACATGAACAGAAAGCTTGGAGCTGTTTGGGCGAAGTGCCTGTGCATCACGATTTGTTTTAGCCAATCACATGCGTCATCCACCGCAGAGACGTTTCTACTACAACAACAACGTCTTTACCATCCAAAAATGCACAAAGCGCCTCTTGCTGTTGCTTTTTCAAAAAGGAAATGCTGGATTCTTCTAAAACTGAGTTTATATCAGCTTCCACACGTTCATCCTCCTGCATTGGCATCTTACTGTTATAATTCTTAGCTATGCTAATAGCGGTAGCCCAGCTAGTTCTCTCCCTGCAACTGCGAATGCGCCAGTTTTGCTTCGGCACTTCTGCCTTCATCACACCCGGATATCCCGCCCTAAACCACAACACTGCCTCATGATTGGTTCGAACCGGTTCGGTTTGCTACGGAGGGTAAGAGCTGGAGCGGCACAAGATGAATTCTGGTGTTTGTGAACACCAGAATTCATTTTGCAGGCAAGGTTACACTCACCTGGCTTCTATTACAATTTGAAAAATATAAAAAACCGATCTTTGGAAATTTAAGACTTGAATTATAATTGTCAATAATTGAATTGCAAATAATAGATAAGCGATTTTTTTCCCCACCAATTGTCAAACTGTGTTTGTATGTTGGCACATTTAGAAGTCCGCCAGTGTTCCAGTGTTGGAACCCAACTCCTCCCCTCAGAGGGAGCCTCCATGCTGATCCTTATTAACTAATTATAGGACTATTAAAAGTTTTTTTGTTTTTTTTAACTGTATATGATCAAATAGCTTGGCTGCATACAGGGTTTTACATGAACTTTCAAAGGTCACTTGTCATGATGACACATGGCAAGTTATGATTTTGTTTGATAAAACAGAACCATATATCACTAATGGAGATGGTTAACCAGTCAGATATCAATAAGTATATAATGTACGTGTTACTGTTGGGTCATTTTTGCCTTGAAAGCTCATAAGCTGTGTCACCAGCCTCCTAAAATGGACATTAATGTCCAGTATTGGGAGCGCCTCTCTCCGCTCTTCACTCTGACCCTCAGTTCCGTCCCCACACAAAGTGAGCAGTGTGATAAATAATTGGGTAATGATACGTATGTTTGGTGTTTATCTCACAATGTGTGACTAAATTCTTTCTTACAGGTGCAAGCAAAGGGTTCTACTGGGGAAAGTAGGCCAATAACTGGTCTGTTGAATATATTGAAGCTGTAAACTGTGTATCCTGACTTTGAATCCTGTCTTGTTTCTCCTTCCTGTTGCAGCTGAGAAATAGTGAGCCCAACTCAGACCATGTGCTGCCTCTTCAGTGGGTGGAAAGCCAGGCGTCGGTGCTGCTGCTCACCATGCTGCATCGCTGCAGCTCCCAGTACGACCTCCACCGCCTGCTGCAGCTCCTGGCCGATGTCGACAAACTCCTTAAATCCAACGGTGCGAATGATGGATTTGTGGCTGCGTGAAGTAGGCCTGGGCGATAAAATGAAAATTATATATATTGTGATAGAGATGTGATCAATATCAATAGAAAATGTGTGATAGAATGTTTGATCATTTCACTTAACTCTGTTAAAAAAAAAAGATTCCGCAGCAGTGGTTAATATTAAACAGTAAAAATACTATTGGAGTTATTTTTTCTTTTCATCTGCTTTTTTTTTTTTAACAAGAAATCTATTTTATTATAAATGAGGAAATAAATGTCAAAATTGCCCCCTTATTATATTCTTAATTCTATCGCCTGTTGTTCGTTTCATGCCAAAGATGTTAGTTCATCCTCAGGTGTGCACTGATTTATTATTTACAAAATTTGTTGCACATTTTGTTTGATTAAGCATTTATTTAATAATAATAATAAATAATGCATCAATTTTATATAGCGCTTTTTTGGACACTCAAAGTCGCTTTACAGAATTAAGGGATTATTCTTTCACTCCACACTTATTGACTTAATGTCTATATTATGTACGTCGAACAGTTTTTTTTTTAATTGAGGTTTTTTCATTTTTTTTCATAGTTTTGTTGACCTCTTTTTAAATGTTAAAGATTTCGCATAAAATCAAAGAATTTAAATTTGGCCTTTTTTCTTCTGTTCCCTATCTTAAATTGGTTTAAAAAAAAAATTAAAGAAAAAAAATCAATAATTATCGATATTGTCTGATATGAAACACATATATCGTGATACATTTTACAGGCATATCGCCCAGCCCCAGCATGAAGTCTGTTCATTCCAATTAACCTGTGTGATGATGAATATTTACAGGTGTCTCATAGTAATATGATTCCAATAACCAACCTTTGGTCAGTGTACTCAGATAGCCTAAACTATCCATTTAGTACGTAAATGCTACGTCGAGGCTTTCAAACGTCTGTTAATGAATTTAATGTCAATTTTAGTTTTTTACATATTTTTTGTGTTCTTCTGCATGGTTGGTCTGTCTGTCTGTGTCTGTCTGTATCTGTGTCTGTGTGTGTGTGCGTGTCTAGGTCCAAACTTCAGGCTGCTTAGTCAGCTCAGTCTGTTACTTCAGGGGTCTGAGGTCAGACTGTCTCCCAGGTTGCTGCAGTGCACTTCTCCTTCAGTCCAGCAGGAGGAGTTCCAAGCAGCTGTGGATGCGCTGCAGACAAACGGTCATTACACAAAGGCCAGGCAGGTGGCGCTGCTCGTCGGCCTTCCCGTCCATCACCTGGTGCTCAGCCAGGTCAGCATCCACCTTTGATAACTTGGTTAATATTAGTGATGCAGTCACTTAAATAAAGTTGGTTTCTGACTGTACCTTCAGTATTAGCACCAGGGTTGGGCTCAATTACATTTTTCATTTACAGTTACCTTTTCAAAGATCCATGTTCAAATACAACTCAATTATAATTAGGGTGACTGCCATTTTTTTCTAATTACGATTAAAATTACTGTTATCATTTCCCTCTGAAAGTAAATTACAATTATGTTTCCAATTACTCCAAAGCACCTCTTATGATAATGGGTCAGTTTTGACCCATGTCCTAAATCAGCTGTAAAATACACTAAAAATATTTTCTATCATTTAATTTGTTTCTTGTCTCTTGGTTACCTTGTTATGCTTCCTTATCTATGAAAGCGTTGGTATTAATATTTTTGGTGTGTGCATCTAAGCCTTTTTGTTGTCAAAAATGGTAAAATGGTCCTCAAGAGAAGTGACAGGTAGTGGGAAAACTTGATCTGAAACATATTTTAATAATTACGTATGTGTAAGCTATAAAACTGTAACAGGGTTCCACAGGTTTGCGTTTAATTAAACTATAATTGACGGTTTTTATAGAATTCCCATTCCAATTGCAATTACAAAGTCAAATATCTGAACCCAATTGAAAATTAAATTACGATTACTACAGCAATAGATTTTTTTCATTACAACTACCATTATAAGTACGTCATAATTGTAATTAATTAACAACTATGCAATTACAATTATAATTGGCCTCATTCCTGATTAACACTTTGATGTTCTCCTCATAGCTTCATCAAGAAGTGAACTCCCAGAAATCAAAGCAGCAGTGGAGGAGGTTGGAGGCCCGTGCTACGTTCTGGAGAAAATGTCACGATCAGCTAAAAGCCAATACCATCGATCCACTCTTAGCTTCCCAGTTTTTCCTCTCACACGCTGACACAGTGCCTGTCAGTGCCGAGGCTCCCAAGGAGCTGCTGGAGGTTCAGGAGCGCTGCTTGCTGCTGAAGCTCGCTGCCCATTGGCTCTCCCTGCTCAGCCCGGCTCCTGTGGACCAACTGGAGAGCCTTGAGAAAATGCTGTGGCAGAGTCGAGTGTGTGAACACACGCTCACCGTCACCGCGGGCCAGGAAAACGTCTTCACCGTGCATCCTGTGGCTGATATGAACACACACGAGGAGCTGCTGAAGGAGTTCTCCTTCTGTAACATCTCAGAGCTAAACACTGAGAAGTTCCTCAGGCTGGAAGGACTGCCAGGTCAATCTGAGGAACCAGTGAAGAACCAAGAGGAAACTGTACTGGTGTCTCTGATCAACCAGTTACTAGATGAAGGAAGCATCCATGAAGCCAGTCGTGTGTGTCGGTACTTTTCTATCTTTCACTCTGACGTGTGGCTGGTTCTGCGCTGTCGAAGTCTGGCATCTGGAGAGCTGAAGCCTGAAACAGAGGAAGAGACTTCAGAAGCTTCTGCACAGAAGGGCCTCAGCAGCTGTAAGCTTCTCACACAGGACAGCTGTCATACAAACATCTGTAGTATAGTTACTATTCAAGGTATTACATTCACCTTTTTAAAGTTGGAGTGCTCACCTTTTTGAATCATCAAAGTTACTCCAGAGTTTTTAAGACCTTGTTGTGTCTGTTATTGTATCTTGTCGAGTCGCGTCATGTCTTCTCATGTCCTGTATTGCCCTACCTTATTGTTCCACTTAGTCTCATGTTGCTTTGTCGTCTCATCGCCCGTATCTTGTCTTATGTCTTGTTGTGTTGTATCTTGTCATGCCAAGTTGGTGCCATGTTGTGTCTTGTCGTATCTTGTATTGTTGTATTTCGTCTCATCAGTGTTTTGTCTTGTGCCTTGTTGTGTCGCATAGTCTGGCATTGTGTCTTGTCTTTTCATGTGTCTTGTCATATCTTGTTTTATGTCGTCCCCTCTTGTTGTGCTGTATCTTTTCCTATAATATATTGTAGTCTCATCTGTGTTGTGTCTTGTTGTGTCACATAGTCTGGGATTGTGTTTTGTCGTATCTTGTCTTGTTTTCTGTCATCCCCTCTTGATATGTTGTGTCTTCTCTTATAGTGTCTTGTTTGTGTCACCTAGTCTCATCTGCGTCGTGTCTTGTCTTGTTGGCTCTTGTTGTCGTCTAGTCTGATGTTGTTTTTTTTTATCTCTTCTTGTTGTTCTGTTGTGTCTTGTGTTATAGTGTCTTGTAGTCTAATCTGTGTCGTGTCCTATTGGCTCTTGTTGTCGTCTTGTCTTGTTGTGTCGCGTAGTGTGGTTTTGTGACTTGTCTTGCAGTCTCTTGCTGTCTGTTGTCCAGTGGTGTGTCTCGTTGTGTGTCTTGCCTTCTCGTGTCATGTGGTCAAGTTGTTTCCTGTTGTGCCACCTGTCTTCTTCTAACCCATGCTTCCCTCCACCCTCCTCAGCGCAGTCCTTCAGCAGCCTCTCCTCCTTCGTGTTCCTCCCTCTACCAGAAGACCCAGTATCTGTTCAACTCCAGAAGTTGGTCCGTCAGTGTCAACATGGGAGGGAATACTGTAAAAAAGTGCTCAGCCTCTACCAGCTGTCAAAGGTAAGACAATGACATCTGGAAGAATTGGGGCGACAAGTTGATTTCAGAAATAATTCTCTAAAGTTAACTATGCACTAAGAATGCATTGAATGGCAAACTTTGAATAGTAAATTTTCCATTTACAAATAACACACCCTATATAAGGCTTCTTGGATCCTGTGTTTGTTTTCTCTAGGAGCTACAGTGCTCCTTCATTCAAATCTGCAACCAGGATCCGTCCCTGGTGCTGGAGAACTTGCTGAAGACTGAACAGCCGGATAGTTTCCGTAAAGCTCAGGCCTTCATCCGAGCTCAGAGTCTGAGTGCATCCACCGTGGCCAGGCTGGTGTCCTCTGCCATCGTTCAGGCTCTGCAGGTTTCTTCTCAGGAGCTTCAACCTGGTGAGTGATCTGATCCATACTAGAGGTCACTGTCAGATACTTCCTAGATATTTGTTCATTTTCTGATCATAGCATGAAATTAGGTTCGATGTTGAAGATCCTGGAAAAGATGTGGATAATGAACCATCCTGAATTTTTGATGTGTTGTGTGTTTGTATGCGTGTGTGTGTGTGTGTGTAATAGAGAAGCAGGTATTCAGGCCTTCTGAGGGCAGAGACTCACTGGTGCAGCTGATCAAACTGTGCGACGAGCCAAACCTGCTGGGAGTCCGACTGATGGAAAACCTCAACACAGTACCACTGAGAGACCCAGGCTGCAGTATGACACACACACACGCACAACACAAATAGACTCACACTCTGTGCTGCTGCTACTAACATTTTGTGGTTGACTCTAACCCTGGATTTCCACTGGATCCGTATCTGCTCAGAAACTCCTTCGCTGCGTAACCGCAGTGCAATCTGCTTTTCCAGTAATCCCCACCTCCTCTGGTTTTGCTGCATATCTGTTGCAGCAAGGACTCGGAAGGTCCCGCTAATTCACGTGTAATTGCGTGATATATATATGTGATTCAACCATGGATAAATGCCATATTTATATGTGAAATACAATTTTAAAAGTGCTCAGATTGGACCAAATGTAATATCAGTGGAAAGGTCTGGTCCTCCCAGTCTTATTCAGGTGAATCACATACATACATGCGATTACATGTGAATTAGCGAGATCTATTGAGTCCTTGCTGCAACAGATGTGCAGCAAAACCAGAGGAGGCGGTGGGGATTGAAGAACTGCAAATTGCGCTGCAGTTTTGAAGCAGTTATGGATCCAGTGGAAATCCGTTGTAATGGGACATCATTACAATGTGACGGATACATTTCTTTGTTACCATTATGGAAGCATCGATACTGGATTTTAACAAACCAATTATTATTAACTTCTACAGCCCATAAGCAAGAAAAAACAAGGCAAACTTGACCTACAAAACAAATGTTCTACACAACAAATTAAATAGTGAATCTATTATATTATAGGTTTTTCCTTGGAGATTTTTTTTTGTTTTGTTTTTTCCTAATCCCACACTGGGCCCCTAAAGGAGCACAGTTTGGGACTTGCCTTTTTCCCTCTTATTACTTCATCTTTTTCACTTCTCATCTAAGATACGGGGCGTAGCCCTAGTGGCGACCCACAGCTCTCCCGCTTCTGTCCTCCCATGTTATATGTGATTGTCTTTTCATATTTCTTGGATGGGATGTAACTAAAATGCAAATTTCCCCTTTGTGGGACGAATATAGGATATCTCATTACAAGTACTGTAATTGAGTTGCTTTTTTGGGTACTTGTACTTTTTTGAGTGTATTCATAAATCCTTAATTTTACTTGTATTTAAGTACGTTTTAAAATAAGTAAAGTAATTAATTACATTTCTACACCCAAAAGTTACTGAGTAAATTATTTTTAAACATTGGTACCTTAAACCACAGTACTGTGGCACATTGAACATAATCCATATGTTCTTAGTTGTTCCATTCTTCCTATTATGTTGTTACCCACATGGCACTGTTTTCATAAATGTAGCTATACTTAGAGCCTGATCATTTATTTTATTTTAAATTGAATTTATTGGTGTTATTTTATTAAAAAAATAATTGTACATTTTGACAAAGCATTTATTTTATACAGACGACTTTGTGGAAAATAGATTTGGTCTCTTCCTTTTTAAGTTTATACATGAGATGTTTACTGTATGCAAAGGAACCTTGGCAAGACTTATTACCCAAAATAAATGTAGGGGGTGAAAGTAACTAGTAACTTTTACTTTGAGTACTATTTAATTGAGCTACTTTTTACTTGTACTTGAGTATTTTATGGATGACTTACTTGTACTTGTACTTGAGTACAATTTAAATCAAGTAACTGTACTTTTGTATCAGTATTCTTTACATCTCTGATTATAATCTACAAATAAAAAATGCTAATGTTAAATGCTGGGAAACGTAAGGGCTGACTTCAGATTCAAGAAGATCTTTAATTTTTTCTTCAGGAAAAATGAAGAAGTCTAGTTTTCGTGTGACCTTTATTGACCCCGTATCTCCCTGCTGATAGTCGTAGAGCTGTTGATCGTGGCTCATGACTGTTTCACCCTCACCTGCAACATGGAGGGAATCGTCCGAGTCCTTCAAGCGGCGCGTCACCTCAGCCACACTTACCTGGCCCCGAGGGAGCTCTACAGCCAGCTGGTGAGGAAGCAGTGACTAAGCTGTGACTCGCTTGCACGGAGGCGACGGTAAACATTGACATTGCGATTTTTTTTGTGTGCGAAGGTGCGTCTGCTAACGGGTATCGGCAGATATAACGAGATGACGTACGTGTTGGACCTGCTGCATCAGAACCACTGCTTTGAGATGTTGCTAAGGAAGAAGGTGGAAACGGAGACTGGGCAGGTGTGACACACACACACACACACACACACACACACACACACACACACACACACACACACACACACACAAACAAAAGCACTACTGTGTTAGATATAGATGTAATGGTATGCCATGGGAAGAAATAAGAAGATAAATAAGTTAAATCTAATGACATTTTAAGACTCGGACAAGAGAAGGTATACAAAAACAGACTCATTTGAGATCACAGTAATATCAACTAATATGAGATCCTCCATAGTAAAATTCTGGAGAATAGTAAAAATATGAAGGATTAATAAATTGCATAATTCAGGGTTGGGGTCAGTTATAATTGTAATCACATAGTTGATAATTAATTACATAATTGTAATTGTAATTTTAAAAATCTGTTGCTGTCGTCCTCATAATTAAAGTGTAATTGAGTTCAGATAATTGACTTTGTAATTGTTATTGCCATGAAAATTCTATAAAAATTGTCAATTATAATTTCATGTAAAACTGGGGAACTATGTTACAGTTCTATGTACTACACATACAGTATGTAGTTAACAATTACTAAAATGTTTGATGTCAAGCTTTCCCACATTTTACCATTTTAAAAATATTAAAACGTATATTTTCATTGATTAGGGTGCGTATTTCCAATAGATAGGAAAGAAATTACATGATAAATATTTGCTTTTAATGTATTTTACAGCTGATTTAGAACCTGATATCATAAGAGATGCTAAAGCTAACACAAGTGGAAGGTTAAGTTTTATTAGGTTATCAATTCAGGCTCAGTAATTGTGATTAATTGTAATTGAACCTTAGTAATTGAGAACGTAATTCTAATTGACTATCTGAGGATAAAAAATAATTATACTTTAATTGTAATTGGAAAAAATGCTGGTGTCAGGGCCAAAATTGTTAGTTATGTTTAACATATTTACTCATAGACCTTATTCTTTTATAGGCTTTAAGTTGAGACTTTTCATTTCTGCTGTCTCATGTTTTCTGCTCTCTTCTCGAGGTCAGCTTTCCAAAACACATTTTATCTCTCAGACACGGAGGCATCACACAGTCACATGCTTACACACACTCACATAGTCGCACATACACACCCCATACACATCCATTCACACACACAAACACATAAACGCACACACCTCCACTCACATAGCAATCAGCAGATACCAAGAGAACTGGTTGTTTTGACCCAAAGAAACTGTCTCTTATTTTCACTCTCCTCTTTCCCCCTCCTCTGTCCTCTTTATCTCCTGGGGGGAGGAGGGAGGGGGACGGAGGGGCAATATACGTGATGTGTCAGAATTGTCTCTCACTCTGCCTTCGAACGTCCGGCCGGACGGTCACTAATTTTTGTTCCACTTTGTTCCATCTTTGTACTTTTTTTACTTAGTTTTATAATAAACCTTTTTTTATAAAATCATCAATGCTTCGCCTGGACTCCATCACTCAACCAGAGCAATAAATCATGTCTCCAAATGAGGTCAACCGCAAATTTTGCCGTAACACTGGTTACTATAATGTTAATTGAACATGGGTAATTGAAAATGTAATTCTAACTGACAAATGTAATTGACCCCAACCCTAGCATAATTTAATTGAATAAAAATACTTTTTGCAATTTTTTTTTAGTAGAGGCTCTTTTTCAGAGGGTTTAAATTAGGGGGGAAATTCTTACTTTTTCCCACATTTTTCCTTGTGTTTTTACAGCTATCAGTCGACCATACAATACAATCAATCAGAGCCCCCTTGGTTTGAATAATGAAGTACTGATGCCATGTGCACTGAAATTCTGAGTTTACTTTATCGAGCGGTGCAATGTGTTGTTGCAGAGCTCCAGTCTGAAGACGGCCCTGCTGGACTACATAAAGCGCTGGCTTCCTGCAGACAGCGAGAAGCACAACATGGTGGCACTGTGTTTCAGCATGAGGAGGGAGATTGGAGAAAACCATGAAATGGCTGCAAAGACGCAGCTCAAGATGATCGAGTCTCAACCCTGGGGTGAGTTAGGACAGTGATTACACTCTGTGGACATTTAATCTCTAGGTTGACATTTGTAAATAAAAAACCAATAATAGGAACGATAATTTGTCATTTTTCCACTAACTATTAAGAAAAACTTCTAAACCAAAAGTCCCACAAAATATCACTTAAAGCACCTTTTTTGGACACTTTAGTCTAAAATAAGGGTGTAAGAAAAAATTGATTTGGCGATATATCACTATATTTCTTGGCACAATTATCATATTGATGCAAAAAATGTCCAAATGGACTTTTTAATCATGTTTTTTATAAAGAAAAAAACAGTTACTTGTGCTAACATGCATAGCAGTGAGCACGTAAACGCCAGGTCACTAAGTGTCATTAAACCACATCAGACCTTGTTAAACTACCTCACTCCTCAATGCAATTTAGCTTAGAAATTGATTGCACTTTATTTTCATAAAATACTTTGAAAAATATATGTAAAAATAAATAAAACAACAATTCAAGCAGTATAGAAAAATGTTAACTTTTGTGAAAAATGTAATTTGACATTTTGATAAACATAAAACTTTTTGTTTGATAATAATACTTGAATTAAAGTTAGTTACCATTTACATGTTCTCGCAAGTTTAAAAAAAAAAGGAAATAAATTGTATTTTTTAACCCTTTTTTATTTGTAAAGATGAAATTTGTAATCATTCATTTTGCGATATATCGTATTGTTTAGTATTGTGATATATTGGGATATATTGTATCGTGACATGCAAATAATGAATCGTATATCGTATCGTCAGATTCATGGAAAATCACACCCATAGTCTAAATCCAACCTGGCAACGCTGCTTCTGTGGTGGTAGTCTCCTCCATCCTATGTGTAATAAATAAAAGTACTATAAAAAATACTAATACTAATACAGTATTTATTTATACTGCTTTACTTGCCATCTCTGCAGATGTTATGTTATCAATTCAAATTGCATAAGATTAATGAAAACATGAGAAAATGTGTCAGACCAATAATTATCGTGCATCCCTAGATTTCTCAGCTTGTGTCTGTGACCTAAGTCATCCTCTCCTCTGTCTGCAGTCGTCACTCCTGAGCTGAAGAGCTCATTGGTCAAAGTGTTGAGTCTGCTGAAGGACGCTGCAGAAAGCTTCTCTAAGGTAACTCCACCTTTTCTGTCCCTGACCTGCTTCACTTTCAACGAGACAGAAAGAGTCGATCATGTTTAAAAAAGCTTCCTGATAAAATAAGATGATTAAACTGAGAGAAAGCACTGACATTAATCCATCAGATTAATTAGTCTGTTTGTTTTTGCTCTGCTAGGACTCGTGTGTGCGTCAGGCCAGCCGGTGTGTGTGCACGGCTAAACTGATCACTCTTCAGCTCCACTTCCTCAACCAGGGCTCAGAGCTACGCATCATCAACCTGCGACCCACTGAGGTGCTGAATGCTCTTCTGGCGTTGCCACGATGCTACCAGGTGATTAAACTAAGTTCTCCAGTGCACATGATCCATGATCAGGAGACATATGATCATCTGTCCAATAACGTCATAGCTCTTCATTTCTTTTATCTGCACGATAACATTTGAACCAATGGATTGACTAAACATATTTGTTTGTTTCATGTTAGTTCTGCATTTGTTTTTGTTTCTTTGTTTTCTCATGTTTGTTTCTGTGTTTTGTTGCTTCTGCATTTATATGTTTGTTAGTTTCGTGTTTGTTTTTTGTTTTTTTTTGTTTGTTTCTGTTTTTCTTCATTTCTTTGATTCTTTATTTGTATGTTTGTTGGTTTGTTCTTGTGTTCTATTGTTTTTGTGATTCCTTATTGGTTTCTGTGTGTTTATTTCTGTTTTCTGTTGTGTTGTTCCTAAATGTGTTTGTTTCTGTGATTATTTGTTTCTGTTTGTTGGTTTCTTTGTTTGTTTGTTCCTGTTTTTTTTCTTTCCACACAATGAGAGAAATCTAATCACAGTTTTAAGACAAGGACAGGTAAACAAAAACGGAATAATTTGAGATTTGTACTAATTTGTATTTTTTTTTTTGTTTGATGTATTTTCCTGTAATGTATGTTTTTGGAGTTATTATGTGTATTTTTGTATCTTTCTGTTGTCTTTTTGTGCATTTTTTGTATAATTATTGTTTTTTGTTGCCATTGTATTGTGATTCTGGAATCATTTTGTGTATTTTTGTATCGTTTTTGGTGTAGTTTTGTGCATTTCTATTGTTATTTTCTGTATTTTTGTATAAATATTTAGTTTTTGTACTTTGAGTCATTTTCATATGTTTGTTGTATTTTTCTGTAATGTATGTTTTTTTGAGTAATTTTGTGTGTTTTTGGAGCCTTTTTGTATATTTTTATGCATTTCTGTTGTCATTTTGTGTACTTTTGTATAAATAGTGTTTAGTTTTTTGTTTTATTTTACTCATTTAGTATATTTTTTATTATATATACTGTGTGTCTGTCTGTCTGTCTACATCCATCTCCTCCGTGCATTATCTCTCACACACAGAAGAACTTGTAAAGGCAAATTAGATAAAAAAGTTCATTTGAGTCCGAACAGCGGGTGCCTTAATGAACATTTCTGTTGTTTCTTTCCATGTTTGTTTGGTTTCCATAGTAACCACTGTGTAACTGTCCTTCAGGTGATGGTGGTGTCTGAAGCCTACAGCTACAGTCCTGACTGGGCTGAGATCTTGTACCAGAAGGTGATTTTAAACGGAGACTTCACTTTCCTGGAAGAGTTCAAACACCAACGCCCGCTCACCTCCACCCTGTTTGAGGACATCTTTGAAAAGTAAGAGCTGACTCTGATACACACACATACACACTACACTGCAACATTGTTGTTGTTTTAATTAAATTACACTTTATTGTGATTTAGAGATTGCCAAATTTACTTCATAAGAAGTCTTTGTGTTTTGTCCCTGTTACGACCTTGGAGATGAATAAAAATACACTTTACACAAAGAGGCCAAGAACATGTAAAGAAGAGCCTCCAAACAAGTTTAATGTACGGTGTACACATTTTAGGACATCCTCAGGTCTCAGAGTGAGGTATCAGGAAAACCTCTGTCATTTGTCAGACTAAGCAGACTCATGACTCAGCAAAACCTCCGTCAAATGGCACGGCCTCAGGCTTAAAAATAAGTCATCAGACTCAAATGCCTCAGGTTGTAAAACACGATGTGACTTTGTATTTTAAAGATATCGGAAATAAACATGATGTCACCAATATGAGCTGCTTCAGATACGAGAGTCAGTTGAAAGCTGTTATTTTCTATTTATTTTTAAAGGTAAATATGTATCAAAGTTTCATTTAACTATGTATTTATTAATCAAACAATTCGTTGATATATCTTAACTTTTAGAAAATAAAAGGAAAGAACTGCTTTTCAACTTTGTCATGTGTGCTTTTGGTTCCTTCAAAATAAAACGCCATGTTGTGTTTCAAGTCCCGAGGCTCTCGAGTCTGATGACTTTTATTTTGAAGCCTGAGGCCGTGTCATCTGAGGCTGTTTGATGGAGGTTTTGCTGAGTCATGAGTCCGTTTGGACTGACAAATGACAGAGGTGTTCCTGATACCTCACACTGAGACCTGAGGACGTCCTAAAATGTAAACCATATAATCAGAACAGATGCAGACAGAAGATCTCTGCATCTTTTCGCTAACTTTGCCCAAATCAAAAGTAAGGTAAAAAAAGGAACAGGGAGAAATGGTTCTAACACATTGCTCATTTCTGTCTTCCATGCACCAAAAGGAAATGTCTGTATTTAAAGTATCTCACATGCGTTGCTACGCGTGTCATTATTCTACTAAAAAGGCCTTTTTTTAAACACATCCAGCGAGTGTTTCCACTCCATCTCTGCTGTGTTTTACTGTTTCAGAATAAACGGCGGTTCTAGCACCATCACTCCCAACGTGAAGCGCCTGCTGACTCACTGTGAGGACGTTTACAGCCGCTATCGGTTAGCCTACCAGCACAACTTCTACGACGTCACCAAGATGCTGCTGCAGGACTCCAAAACCTGCAACTATCTCAACGACAAGCTCGCCAGCTGATTGGCTGAATTAACGGACAATTAATTAAAAAAGTCTCTTAAGGTGTTGCAATGTTATAAACTAGTAGCAAGTTTCTACTGTTGTTACTGTGATTAATGGGCAACTTTTATCACAGCGGGGCCACGTTATCGACATTCATGTCAGCATTTGGAATCTGAGCATTAATACAGGAAAGAACAAATTAATTATGTGTTTATGTTGTTTTGTGTTTCGGTTGTCTTTTTGTTAATTCTTGTCCCTTCATATGTTTTCTGTTTTTGAAGAAATTTTGTTACTCTTTTGTTTGTTATTTAGAGTCATTTTGGGTTTGTTTGTTTTTTGGCCTTTTGTGTGTTTTTCTGTCATTGTATACATTTGTGTTTTGTTTCTTGTTGTTCTTTTGTATGTTTTTTTTATAGTCATTTTTTTTTGCATTTTTATTGTCATTTGTGTGTTTTTGAGTCATTTTATATATTTGTTTTTGTTTTTTTGTTTATTCTTGGCCTTTTGTATGTTTTGTGTTGTTTTGAGTTTTTGCTGTTCTTTGTGTCTTTTTGTGTATTCTTGTTCCTCTGGTTGGTTTTTAGTCATTTTGGGTTTTTTGTGTGTTTTTCTGTCAGTTTATACATTTGTTTTTTTGTCTCTTGTTTTTTTTTTTTAGTCATTTTGTGTATTTTTGTTGTCATTTGTGTGTTTTTGAGTCATTTTTCTGTCTTTTTGTGCATTCGTGTTCTTTAGTTTGTTTTTAGAATCATTTTTATTTTATTTTTTTGCCTTTGTGTGTTTTCCATCATTTTGTCCATTATTGTGGTTTGTGCATGTTTTTCCAAGTCATTTTGTGTATTTTTTTGTAAACATAAAATCCAAGTAGCAAAGAGCTGTTTTTTTTTTTTTTTAAATTGTAAAAACCAGAAATATTTATATCTAATCATTTTTAAAACTTACAGATTAAACATTAACAATCCAAACTTCTAACCTACTGCAGAAGTGCCATAATAAAAGACAAAGACGAGGACAATTTCTCAAACATGTAGTCAAAAATAGTTTATTTTAAATACTGCTTTGAACTTTCACTATAACAACACTTTTCTACAGTTTAAAACATGACAGAATAACACAAGTGGCGATGAAAGAAGAAAAGCTCGTGTTCCCTCCTGTAAACACAATACGAGTGTGTCACCATGAGAAGCTCATAATAACAATAGGAGTCGCCACGGCAACCAGCAATAAACAGAAATCTGCAAACCAAGTCCTGATGAGCTCAGCTTTAGTCCTTTTAAAACGATAAGTGTGTGTATAACTACATGTTTTTCATATGCTTATAAGTCAGACTGGATTTTTATAAATACTGCAATAAATAAAGTTTAAAGTTCCACCTTTAGAGAAACTGGATGTGGATTAGCATTAATGTGCTCTCTGTCCACCCTGGAGCTTTAGCAGATTGTACATAAACAGAGATGAGATAAACATGTTGTTCTGAGATGACGAGTAAGGATGCTCCGATCATTGTCATTAGGGCCGATCCCTTATTACATCATTCAAGAATTAGGCTTTTAATTTGTTATGAAGCCCTATTTCTAATCAAATTATTCTTCTACACTACAAATCTTATGATGAAAAGATAAGAAGGAATCAATAATAACCAATTTATTCCACCTGGCGATAGCCCTTACTTTTCTCAGCATTTAACAAAGTGACACAATGTTATTACCTTTATATGTGTACGTTTATTTGACGTTGGTACAGTGCAACAGTTTTTTACTCTGAAGGGTTGAAAATGAGGCAATTTTAATGATGCTATATTAATAAAAATAACCATAATATGACTATTTATAATGATCAACTGAGTCGTCGCACAGTTAAGGCTGCACGATTTTAGCTCAAAACAAAATCCTGATTTTTTTACTTTGAAAATTTCCTTTTCGATTTGAATTTTTTTTATTTTTCCCCCATTAAAATTATTCATAAAATGTATTTATTTAAATTATTTCAAGTATTTTATTTTAATTGGGAAAAGGATAAAACATATTTCCGTATTAGGAATAAAGTGCAACTGCAAAGCTTTAATGAAGAACGTTAAATTCCCTGTGGGATTGATAAAAATAACAACCTGCCATAACCAAAAACAAAAACGTTGCATTAGAAAAAAACTCACAAAATTCACATTTAAGAAGAAGATGTTGTAGCGGGGGTCTATTACTTTAAACGTGTTTGTCCTTAGCAACGTGGAATGCCACCATATCTGAAATCCATTTCCACGTCGCTACGGTAACGCTAACTACTACGGTGGCCTGGAGGAGCACAGCCCAAAGACGGCCCGGAGAGAGAGAGACTCATGCTGTGATTACCGTCATGAACGGAAAAATTGATTTTTTTTAAAAATCGCCTTGAATAAATAATTCAATTTCTTTTTTATCGATTAGTTGTGCAACTCTGCGCAGAACAGTAACATTTTATGTGACATGATCACGAGAAAACTTCGAAATGGACGTTTTTTGTCACATGGTAACATCACAGAATGAAACAGCTGTTTTGATGGATATCGGCCAATGGATCAGAGCATCCTTATCATAGATTTCATCTCCTGTGTGACTTTCACTAATGCCGATCAACGTCGACTGCTTTTCTCTATCAATGAATGCTCAGCTTCAGTTTTATGATTGTTTAGTTCTAGTTTGCATCCCGTGCGCACATACACATACACGCGCACACATACATGCACACACAGTCAGTCAGCTTTGTCCTTTTTCCTCGGGGTGACTTTACTCGCCACAGCTGATCCCACGGCTCCCACGCCTCCCGACACCATGGAGATGCTGCCTTTGACCAGTCCTGCACTGGCTGTGGGGACGCTGATCACTGCCGTTTTGGTGAGCTCGAAACTCTTGGTTCCCACCCAGGCCACGCCCCCGATGGTTGCTCCCACCACGTTCCGCGTCATGCTGAAAAGGCCACCGCCCACTCTCCACATGACGCCTGCTCTTCTGCCTCAGCGTGATCCTTGTTGGTGTCTGACACGTGACGTAGAAGAACAACAGAACGTCAATAAAAAAAGAGGGTACTGGAATATTAAATAGCCATAAAAGGCAGGTTTTTAACATATTGTAGGGACAAAATCTCTGTGTTTGGTTTGGTTAAATCTAAAAACATGGGGCGTCGATTGTAAAGTTGCACATGCTAAAATAAACAGCAACTTTTCCCAACATTTAGCAACATTTAAAAAACCTTTAATGTTACTTTTAACCAGATTTACAGCAATATTTGTGAAATTTGTTATAATTTTTTCTCGTAAAATATGTCAACATTAAATCTAAATGTTAAATGTTACATTTAAATATAAGTGTTAAATATAAAAGCTAAATATTAAAAATAAATGCCATAGGTGAAACTAAATATTTAGTTAATATGCAAATTCACCAGAAGTACCAAAATAATAGCTCATTGTGATTTAACATTGAGCATTTAGATTTAACATTTATATTCAAAAGAAAACATTTATATTTAAGAGTAACATTTATATTTAAATTTTATAGTTAGCTTTAGATTTGATATTTAACATTTAGATTTAGAATTCATATTTAACATTTAGATTTAACATTATATTTTTACGAGAAAATTAAATATCCCAAATTTCACAAATATTGCTGTAAATCTGGTCAAAAGTAACATAAAAAAACTCCACAAACATTTTTTAAACATGGTTTGTTGCTAAATATTGCTGTTTATTTTAGCACATGCAACTTTACAATTGGCGACCCATCCTTAATTTTTATCGCGATGCCTACGCAACTGTTTTTTTTTTTCAAATTTATTTTAACTTCTGCGTGTGACTGGACGTCAGAAAAAGGGCGTGGCACTTTGGTTTGTATTGAATTGAGGAGGTAAAAGCTGGATTTTTCCTACCAAGGGTTTGTTCCTCTTGGAGTGATGGAGGTTCTTCATGATTCAGTGTTTCCTCCTCATACTCGTCTGTGTGTGGCTCAACAGGAGATGAGCTCCTCTCTTGTTCTGCACTCAGCACCTGAAAAACAGCAAGAATCACCTGATAGGAAAATATGTATATATTATATATGCATAGACACCATCAGCCTCACTACTCACTGCATGGAGCTTTATTAAAATGAAGAATCTGAATTCAAATTTGTCTGATTTACATTTGTCTCTTTCAAAAATGTGTGTTTAGTTTCTATGCTTTTGATGTAATATGACATACCAAGCACTTATTAATCAGCTGTGGTACTAAAGTTAGTGTCCTACGTCGTTCAGTTAAAAACATAAACCTCAACCAAGCCAAACCCATCCAGCACCTTTAGGATGAACTGGAACCAGGGCCTTCTCGTCCAACATTAGTGCCTGACCTCATCAACAGTGTTGAGACAGGATTGGGGCCAATTACATTTTCAATTACCCATGTTCACTTACAATTCCATCACGATTACAGTGAGCAGCATTTTTAGGCCGGGCTGTCGGACTCAAAACGCCACTCATTTCGTTCTGGTTGTTTTTCTTTTTCTTCTTGTTGTGTACACTAGTTAAAATCACTACTCCTTTGTTACTCGTGAACAGATCGGGCTAAAATTTGGTAGCTATAATCTATGGATGTGGACGCATCAACGCTCAGAGCCCAAATTTCGATCTGGGGCCCAGGGGGACCCCAAAAAAAAAAAAAAAAAAAAAAAAAGTCGATTTCTCATTTATTTGCGAGTCAAAAATTACGACGGTTGGTGGTACAGAATCATTGGCACATACCAATATATAAATGAAGCCCATTGCCCCGTACGTGTCACTGGGGCGCCAGAGGGCCCCCGGGGGCCCCATTTTTCAAATGACTACTCCTCCGTTAGTTCTCATTAGATCAAAATGCAGTTTAGTATGAATACTCTATGAATGAATATGATGAGATGCTCAGAGCCCTTTTTTTTAAATGGGGCCCGGGCGGGGGCCCATCCCCATTTCCGGTAATTTCCAGATTTATGGAAAACATAGTTATGTGATATATCATTTCATAGGTAATTCAATGTAGATTATGATTATACCTCGCACAACTCGATGAGTTCATTTTCTCATTTGTTTGTGAGTCAAATATTGCGACAGTTGTTGGGACCGAATCATTGACACATACCAATATATGAATGGGTCCCATTACTTCGTATGTGCCACAGGGGCACCAGGAGGCTCCGGGGGCCCCATTTTTCAAATGACTACTCCTCCGTTAATGCTCGTTGAATCGGGCTGTAATTTGTCATGGATATTCTATGAGCGGATGTCAAGAGCCTCTTGGAGACCCTTTTTTTAACTCGGTCGAATCGAGTCATTTGACTGAATTCTTGGGAACGTGGTACGTGCTATTCAGCGCGGTGACGTTTCGCGGGCCCGGCCGTAGTTCATCCAAACTTGCTTCCAATTACAATTATTTTTTTATCCTCAGAAATTTAATTACAATTACATTTCAATTAGTAAAGTTCAATCACAATAAATCACAATTACTGAGCCTGGAATAAATAACCTCACAAGAGTTATGTTAGCTTCCTGTTAGCATCACTTATGATAACGAGTCCTAAATCAGCTGTAAAACACACTAAAAACTAATATCTGTTATCTAATTTCTTTCCTATCTATTGGTTACCTTGTTACGCTTCCTAATCAATGAAAATATAGGTTTTGATATTCATGGTGTGGACATCTGAGCCTTTTTGTGTCAGTATACCCCTAGATTTATATTTTTATTAAATGGTAAATTGTGGAAAAGCTTGGTATGAAACATATTTTAATAATTGTAAACTACATACAGTATGTGTAGAACTGTAACATGGTTCCCCAGTTTTGAGTTAAATTCCAATTGACAATTTTTTGTAGAATTTTCATGGCAATTACAATTACAAAGTCAATTATCTAAACTCAATTACAATTTAATTACGATTACGACAGCAACATATTTTTAAAATTACAATTACAATTATAATTACTGTAGTGTAATTAATTACAATTACAATGGACCCCGACCCTGGTGTTTACCACCTTTTATTCATATCGCTTGTTTATTTGTGTCAACAAGCTCCTCTAAACCCTTTCCTGTTTCTGCTCCAGGATTAACCTCAGAATAAAGCCTTTCATTTTAAACTTTAAATTTTGATGTATTTTAAAGAGTGTGCCACAATGTATTATCGATGGATGACAAATGTTTCTACAGTTTAAAACATGGAGACGGATTAATAAATATAATTGTCATTATTACACATCCAAATACGTAGTCAATGAAATACAGCGTGTGCCTGTATTTAGTTGTCCTTTAGGCTTCCTATAAAAGCCATGACGACAAAATGTCAGATAGATAGATAGATGTAATAAATATCTATACATACTATAGTAATGAAATATGAATATACTTGTTCTGTGTTTTGTGTAGTGTTATGTTTTGTTACGGGGCCTCTATTTGTTAGGTGATTTGTGTTGTTGTTGTTGTACATTAATCTTATTGCGTGTTGTGTATTGTGCCTCGTTGTGTTGCATTGACGTGTATTGCGTTGTGTTGTTGTCGTGCACACGGTGTGAGTGCGTGTGTCAGTGGCTCGTCAGTAGTTTCTTTACCTTCATCGCTGTCCGTGAGCCGCGCGCTGCGTTCTGTTGTTTATCCGCTAACCCGAGGACGGAAGTGACGCACTGTTGTTTACTATCCGCTGACAGCTGCAATGACACAGACCCACCACACGGTGTCGCCACATATACACTACTAGTTTACGTACGCTAGAACGACACAAATTCTTCTATTATTAATTTTATAATTTTTAATAAAAAAATATTTTTTTCTTTAATATTTAACACTAATCAACAATAACAGATTAACTAAAGTGCACCATATGTCATATGATATTTATTGGTACAAAAATGCAAATCTATACGAATAAGAAAACACAATATCTCAGAATAAAAGGAAAGAGAAGTAAGAAAACCACACAGCAAAGAAAAAAACAAAAACAAAACAAAAAAAAAAAAAACAGCAGGAAAACATTTAGTGATTTTCAGGTTTCAAGTGTTTACAGAATGAATGGTACAGTTTACACAAATTCTTCTCTAAATATATATATATATATATATATATATATGGAAACAAATCATATTATAAATTAAGAAGAAGAAGAAGAAGAAGAAGAAGAAGAAGAAGAAGAAGAAGAAGAAGAAGAAGAAAAAAACATTTCAATAATTTTATTTATGAAACACTTTCATACATTTTCTGATACTGATTTCCAAAACAAAAATGGTATTACATGACAGATTATTGATTAATGAAATCCTAGAACCTCTCTCTCTCTCTCTCTCACACACACACACACACACACACACACACACACACACACACACACACAGAGAGAGAGAGAATAATGATAACAACAATAATTACATTAATATTAATAATGAAGAGATGCAGTTGGTATGAATGCATTACATCATTCTAATAACTATTCTGCTACTTTGATATTATAATATTTGGTTTGAAAATGTTACAATGAACACATAAAAAGTGTAAGTAAGCATACATACTGTACCATTAGTGTTAGGATGTTCGGATTAGGCTATTGTTATGAGGACAGCTGAGAAACTGTGTGCATGTGAACACAAAAACCACTTCCTTCTGTCTCCAGTGAGGGCTGACCTTTGACCCACGCACATTTTGCTCCCACCGTGGTGTCGGACACATGCTGTATGAGGTCTCTGCTTTCCTTTGCTCCAAATCCCTGTGTATTTTCTAACTCTGCTTTCTAAAAATACTCCTTAGTGCGGATGTCGCTGCGGCGTTACATAATACGACGTGTCAGGAATGAAAGTTCTCACAAAGGAAACAGTAACAATAACAATCGATAAGTCACAGTGTTTGAATTCATTCTTTCATACTTTTCTGTGTTCTGGAAACTGTTACAGTTCTATATGACAAACTTAAAAGCTGTAGCTTCAAAATGGTTGGATTTAAACTCTTCCTGTCAATGAGTATAAACCTTCACTAGCACCTGGACATTTCTGATGGTCGTGAATCTACTCAGCCAAACTGCATAATACGACATCACAAGTGGCCGCAGTATTAAATAATGTATAATGTAATACTGCAAAATATCTAAATTTAATGGCATTTTCCATAGAACAAAAAGTTCATTAAATAGAAACTGTCTGAAGTTGCTTTATTCATCTCTTATAATGTTTTACCTTTAAAACATATATACTGTAGATCCATTAATCATTAATTACAAAAGAGATCTTTAAGAATAATACATAAAGTGGAATTCAGGGCACCTTCTAACGCACTCTAGAATAATAAAACTTATGGATTTAGTAAGGTTTAAAGTGATTTTATTCAGAGTAAGAAATAAAAACCTTCCTTTGGTTATTATATAACTTTTTAAACAAAGAGAAGGAAGTTTAATTCAAGAGGGATTTACATTTTTGAACAAAGCAAATTTAGAACAAATGTTAAAAAACGATGCGTTTCGGTTTAAGGTGTTGAATGGGAAGAGATTCAAATTCTGATGTAGCTGGTTATGATTTACAGTCCACATAAACAGGACTGAATCATAACATAACCTAACCGCTAGAGCAGACATGGGCGCGTCTGTGAACGGTCGCATTTACAGACCTTGGAGTCACTGTTAGCTTGCCAATAAACGGGAAGGGACTCATCACCTTTATAAGTGTTGACTAGGCCACTGGGAGTGAGGCCCAAGGCCAAGACAGGCTGACTTGATAATAATGTATCATGTTTTTCTGCAGTCAGTGTCTTCTCCTCTTCCTTCTCTCTCTTTTTTGTTTCAGGTGTCGTGAAGCTGATGATGGCAGTTCCTGATCTGTGGTTCACGGCTCAACTAGTCTAAGACACTCTGATGTTCTATCTCTCTATCCTGTTCTGTTGGTCCTTCTGTCCACTAACCCCAACCAGTCCACGCAGATGGCTGCCACCTCTGAACCTGGTTCTAACGGGATATTCTTACTGTTAAAGAGTTGTTTCTTCCCACTGTCGCTAAATGCTTGTTCATGTGGATCTTGTTGGGTTTTTTCTTTCTTATTATAAATTTTATATTTTGATAAGTGCATTGAGATGACTTTGTTGTAAATTGCGCTATACAAATAAAGTTGAATTAAATTAATGGTCATGTTTTTGGATTGTGGAGGAAGCTGGAGTACCCGGAGAAAAACCAACACAAGCACTGGGAGAGCATGCAACTCCACACAGAAAGGACCCAAGCGTCCACCCCAGGGCTGGAACCCAGGACCTTGTTGTAAATGAAAAAGGTTTGTATAATGCCTGGAGTCAAGGTGGGTTGTACAACTGGCACACCGGGCATCATCCAGGTGGGCCGGCGACCTGAAGTAGGCCGGTCTGTCCGCTAACTTTTTTTTTTTTGATCAGCGAATGGATGCAAACATGGTAACAGGTGGCCAAAAATGGTCCAAAAGTGGCAAAAACATGGCAAGAAAAGAGTGTAAAGTGACTAAAATGGGCCAAAAGCAGTCGAGAGTGGCAAACAATAGTGAAAAAGGGAATTATGTGGCAAAACAAAAAGGAAACAAGGGGTTTTTATTGATATTTATAACTTATTTGATTGAAAAGTGACCCAAAAAATTAAAGAAATGATAAAAATTGGATGTAATTGTCAAAAGGAACTTGCAAAAAACGAATAAATAATAGAAAAAAGGAGGATATTTATTGGCAAAAGGTAGCTAAAGTCTGAGAACTTTTTGAAAATGGGACAAAGGAAGTTACAAAATGGCCAAAGGAAATGGGGTTAAAAGTTTCCCCTTTTTAAGGTTTTCTGGGGGAAAAATAATTAAATTTAAGACATAAGAAGCCACATGTTGAGCATCACTAACTTAATAACAGCTTCTACATGGTGTTACTGATAATATAGTGGACTGGTCTGGACACAAAATGCCAGGGCTGTGCCAGTTTAAAAATGTTTTTGAAGAAATAACAAATATATTTACATGCATATATTTGTGAATTTTCATTTGCATGTTTAAAACAATGAAAATATTTGTGTGCATCACAAACACGTTTATAAATCTAATTTTCTGTGTAAATTCATTTTTATTTTACATATGATTGAAACACATTTGTGTGTGCACTGAAAACGTTTTGTGATTTGCATTTATTCTTTTTGAGGCTGTTCTCGTTCTATAGAAAGTAGCTCACAAAAAAAAGAACTGGTGACCCCTTGTTTAGGGCTGAGAAGTTGGAGGTCGTGTGTTTGAGCCCCAGTGGGACACTTTTTGTTGCGTGTCCCACGAGAGCAAAACTAAAAACACAGTGTGGGTTTCTGTTCCTGTGCGTTCATGATTTTAATTCATTTTATTGCTCACATGTTTGTTCTGTAGAAAATAATTATCAGTATGTATAACTGTCTCCACACAAGTGTAGCTAACTCCTTGGTTGCCTTTCCTCACTATTCAAAGACATATCAGGATATAGAGAATGTTGTCCAGTTTGTCTTTGTCCTGCCTTTTTGTTCATCACTCGATCAAACATAAGAAATCATTAAGTTTCACACATATTAAGCCTTTATTTTAATCATACAAATAACACAAAGACATCATCTCTAAATTCACTGAAACACTCG